>NC_069504.1:857092796-857235296 GCF_027579735.1 Bombina bombina | reverse complement strand
AATAGTTAAATGTGAATAACTTTTGGTATGTTTTATTAAATGTCCTGAAATTTTCAGAATATGTTTGAATAGATGGATTAATGTATTGTGGTAAGTTTGGGGGAAATTGGTTTACATCTAAGTCCAATTTTGTACGTTAAGCCACATTAAGCTCCCCAAAAAACAAGCTTAATGTCACTCATTTGCCTTGTGGAAAACCAAAATCCATGAAACATTCAGGATAGGCTTGGATAGTGGAAATCTTGGGTTGTGCAAAATTATGCAGCAATTGATTAACATTTGGCCACTTTTTTACTCATTAAGCCACATTAAGTTCCCCAAAAAATAAGCTTAATGTCACTCATTTGCCTTGTGGGACACCAAAATCCATGAAACTTCTAGGATAGGTTTGGAAAGTGAAAAACTGAGTTTGTGCCAAGTTTCAAGGCAATTGATTGAAGTTTTGGTGAATTTTTGTACATTAAGCTATTTTTACATTAAGCTGCTCACATTAAATGTTTTAGGATTGTTAAAAAATTGTTAAATGTGAATAACTTTTGGTATGTTTGATCAAATTTCCTGAAATTTTCAGAATATGTTTGAATAGATAAATTAATGTATTGTGAGAGGTTTGGGGGAAATTGGTTAAGATCTAAGATCAATTCTGTACGTTAAGCCAAATTAAGCTCCCAAAAAAACAAGCTTAATGTCACTCATTTGCCTTGTGGGAAACCAAATACCATGAAACTTCTAGGATAGGTTTGGAAAGTGACAAACTGAGTTTGTGCCAAGTTTCAAGGCAATTGATCAATGTTTAGGTGAATTTTGGTACATTAAGCTCTTTTTACATCAAGCTGCTCACATTAAATGTTTTAGGATTGCAAAAAAATAGTTAAATGTGAATAACTTTTGGTATGTTTTATCAATTGTCCTGAAATTTTCAGAATATGTTTGAATCGATAGATTAAAGTATTGTGGTAAGTTTGGGGGAAATTGGTTAAAATCTAAGTTCAATTTTGTACGTTAAGCCACATTAAGCTCCCCAAAAAACAAGCTTAATGTCACTCATTTGCCTTGTGGAATTCCAAAATCCATGAAACTTCTAGGATAGGCTTGGATAGTGGAAATCTTGGGTTGTGCAAAATTATGCAGCAATTGATTAACATTTGGCCACTTTTTTACTCATTAAGCTACATTAAGCCATTTTCACATTAAATGTTTTAGGATGTCCCGATAGATGTGTTGAAAAGAAAAGGCAGCGAGAGGTATACATATATTCTGTAGAGGAACAGTGAGAGAAACAAGTTGTTTGAGAGGGAGAAAATAGGAAGTGAGAGTATTTAAAGAATAATGACATCACTTCTGCAGATACACAGCAAGAGATCCAACTGTGCACACATATCCTAGAATAAAAATGTCCATACTGTTTGAGTATGTAATTGATTATATAAATAAAAATGCAATGACCTATGTGGCTGCAGAATATGTAGGGTGGGAGCAGGGAATTTATAGACGTCTTCTGTAACAGAGCTCCTGCACTGACCCATTTACACATCATCATTCATACGCATCTCCTGACAGATCTCTTTGTTACTCCCCTTCATTGCTGGACCATTACCTCATCCTCTCAAACTGCTTGGATGTGCTGGATAAGCACAGTTTTACACAAAAGGGGTCCTTTTTGAGCAATATGTACAAGGGACATAATGCCCATATGCTAAATCACTTGAAAGTGATGCAGCATAATTGAATAAAGCTGACAAGAAAATATCACATGAACACTTCTACGTAAAAAAAGGAAGATATTTTACCTCAAAATTTCTTCAGCTCACAATAGTAAGTGCTCTTTAACAGTTATTCTTCAGCAACTGTCAGCTGCATGCTGAAAAAAACACATAAGAACAGTCATACAGCTTCATCAGTGCTGATGTCACACTTTACCGTCATCTCATGAAATTTCACTAAAATCTAACAAGATTTCATAGTAAACTTCCTTGAACTGAGGAGGGAAATCACATAACTGTGCCTGCTCATGCAGATGCTTGCTCCCTGGCAAGCCCCAGGACTAGCATCCTGATTGGTTTGCTATAAGTCCCTTTACAATGGTATGCAGCTACTGATGATATTTTGAGGTATAATATCTTCCTTTTTTTACACAGAGATGTTCAGGTGATATTTTCTAGTCAGCATTTTACAGCGATGCTACATCGCTTTCAAGTGCTTGATATTTGGGTATTGTGTCCCTTTAAAGGGACATTAAACACTAAATAAATGCTAGATAGAATGATGCCTTCAAATAAGATTAGTCAGTGAATAACATATAGATGTCATTTTAAAGTTTCATTAGCTGTTTAAATAGTACCAAAATAAGTGTAAAGTTTTAGGGGTAAATTTATGAAATGGTGAGCAGACATGATTTATGATTCACTATGGCGAGGGGACATGATTCACTATAGTAAATCATGTCTGCTCGACATCGCTAAATGCTGACAGCATACGCTGTCGGCATTTATCATTGCACAAGAATTTCTAGTGAAATGCTTGTGCAATGCTGCCCCCTGCTCACCGGTGGCCAATCAGCCACTAGCAGGGGGTGTCAGATTTCAATCTGCCATCCAAAATCATCTGCTGCTTGTTAAATGTACCCTATAGTGTTTATAAAACAATTGGAGTTGCAATGTTGTAACTTAGGTTACCTTCTCTGCTTTGGCCAATTAGGGACAGTTTTAAATAGGTTGCTAGGGTGTACAACCAATGGCTATATGGAATATAACACTGTTCTGCACTTCCATTTTTAACAGGAACTGAAAAGCTCACAATTTCTGAATGGAATTACAGGAAAGGGGACAAAATAAATAATGAATGTATATATTTTTTTATATATACGATTTATCATTTTATATTACCATCTCAAAGTGTTTAATGTCCCTTTAAGTAACACTAAAAGTTTCTAGAAAATATGTTAATGAATAGAAAAATGTAGAATTACTTCTAAACAACTACCAAAAGAACCATCAGGTGGAATAAATTTGATTGACATACATTTCTGGAGTTTTGTTATTTATTTTGAATATTTAAAATAGTTTATTTTTCTTAAAACATACATACATTTTACCCAAATCTTTTTAAGTTATTAATTGAAATTAAGTTGTTGATCACAATATATATCGCCTGAAGCCTTTCCTCCTTTTTTTTTTTTTTGGCAGGAAAGGCAATTTTTAAATTCAAAACTATCACAATATTATGCTTCTGGCTCCTGCAATAGTATTTTTGGATCCATGCTAAAGCCCTAAGTTTACTAAAAAGTTCAAACAATTTCCAGCACCTTTATGAGGCCAGGTTTGGCTTTTGAATATCAACTCCTTAAGGCACTTGATAAAGCCAAGAATCCTATTTTTAGCACGTCCATCTATTTCAAGACATTGGAAACAGTCTCTTATCTTGCACATATGCAAAACACTCTGAAATTGACACAGGTGACATTTAAGAAGAGTATTAATATACATGATACCTCTTCATTAAAGGAAGTGTCTAGTCAAAATTAAACTTTCATGATTCAGATGGAGCATGCAACTTTCTAAATTACTCCTATTATCAATTTGTATTCATTTTCTTGGTATCTTTATTTAAAAAAGCAGGAATGTAAGCATAGGAGCCGGTCCATTTTTGGTTCAGCACCTGGGTAGCACTTTCTGATTGGTGGCTAAATGGGCCGGCTCCTAAGCTTACATTCAAATAAAGATTAATTTTGACTAGACTATCCCTTTAAAACTCTATTCAACACTATTGTATAGGCCTGCAGTGGACACACTCACACACACACATATATATATATACAGGGAGTGCAGAATTATTAGGCAAGTTGAATTTTTGAGGATTAATTTTATTATTGAACAACAACCATGTTCTCAATGAACCCAAAAAACTCATTAATATCAAAGCTGAATATTTTTGGAAGTAGTTTTTAGTTTGTTTTTAGTTTTAGCTATTTTAGGGGGATATCTGTGTGTGCAGGTGACTATTACTGTGCATAATTATTAGGCAACTTAACAAAAAACAAATATATACCCATTTCAATTATTTATTTTTACCAGTGAAACCAATATAACATCTCAACATTCACAAATATACATTTCTGACATTCAAAAACAAAACAAAAACAAATCAGTGACCAATATAGCCACCTTTCTTTGCAAGGACACTCAAAAGCCTGCCATCCATGGATTCTGTCAGTGTTTTAATCTGTTCACCATCAACATTGCGTGCAGCAGCAACCACAGCCTCCCAGACACTGTTCAGAGAGGTGTACTGTTTTCCCTCCTTGTAAATCTCACATTTGATGATGGACCACAGGTTCTCAATGGGGTTCATATCAGGTGAACAAGGAGGCCATGTCATTAGATTTTCTTCTTTTATACCCTTTCTTGCCAGCCACGCTGTGGAGTACTTGGACACGTGTGATGGATCATTGTCTTGCATGAAAATCATGTTTTTCTTGAAGGATGCAGACTTCTTCCTGTACCACTGCTTGAAGAAGGTGTCTTCCAGAAACTGGCAGTAGGACTGGGAGTTGAGCTTGACTCCATCCTCAACCCGATAAGGCCCCACAAGCTCATCTTTGATGATACCAGCCCAAACCAGTACTCCACCTCCACCTTGCTGGCGTCTGAGTCGGACTGGAGCTCTCTGCCCTTTACCAATCCAGCCACGGGCCCATCCATCTGGCCCATCAAGACTCACTCTCATTTCATCAGTCCATAAAACCTTAGAAAAATCAGTCTTGAGATATTTCTTGGCCCAGTCTTGACGTTTCAGCTTGTGTGTCTTGTTCAGTGGTGGTCGTCTTTCAGCCTTTCTTACCTTGGCCATGTCTCTGAGTATTGCACACCTTGTGCTTTTGGGCACTCCAGTGATGTTGCAGCTCTGAAATATGGCCAAACTGGTGGCAAGTGGCATCTTGGCAGCTGCACGCTTGACTTTTCTCAGTTCATGGGCAGTTATTTTGCGCCTTGGTTTTTCCACACGCTTCTTGCGACCCTGTTGACTATTTTGAATGAAACGCTTGATTGTTCGATGATCACGCATCAGAAGCTTTGCAATTTTAAGAGTGCTGCATCCCTCTGCAGGATATCTCACTATTTTTGACTTTTCTGAGCCTGTCAAGTCCTTCTTTTGACCCATTTTGCCAAAGGAAAGGAAGTTGCCTAATAATTATGCACACCTGATATAGGGTCTTGATGTCATTAGACCACACCCCTTCTCATTACAGAGATGCACATCACCTAATATGCTTAATTGGTAGTAGGCTTTCGAGCCTATACAGCTTGGAGTAAGACAACATGCATAAAGAGGATGATGTGGTCAAAATACTCATTTGCCTAATAATTCTGCACTCCCTGTATATATATATATATATATATATATATATACACATAATGTGTGTGTATGTGACATCCTGGACCCAAACATCTACAAATGGTGTGTAGTAATCTTTCTCTTAATGTTCATTTCTAAGTCACAGTCACACTGTTGTGATTGTCAACAACAGTATTGACATCTTCATAACCTAGCTTTCAAAAGAGATCCCACAATTTTCAGTGCCAAAGTAATCTCTTTCCATCCTCATCACTGTTAAAACATTTGAATAACATCAGTTTGTTGGCATGATGAGCATACTGGGCATGATTGTTTAATCACTATATTCTCAATTTGTATCTTTGACAAGTACTGTTTGTTAGAATATTTATTTTTAATTGCTTGTAAAAAATACAGAGACTACGGAGCTGATTTATTATTGTGCGGACAGACATGATCCGCTGTAGCAATCATGTATACCGCACATCGATAAATGACAGCATACGCTGTCAGTATTTATCATTGCATAAGCATTTTACTAGAAATGCTTGTGCAATGCCACACCCTGCAGATTCACTGCCGCTAGCAGGGGGTGTCAATAAACCCAATTGTATGCGATCGGGTGGATTGCTGTCCACCGCCTCAGAGTCGGAAGTCTTAAGACGGTTGCTTCTTAACTCCTGTTTCCAGTTAGCCTGGTGAAACAGGTGTATACAGCCCCATTCGGGGCATGATAAATCGGCCCCTATAGGTTTTTATTAAAAGCACTAATGACATCTTCTCAAACTGAATTTTAATGTGCTCAAACTGTATAGAATGAACTTGCTCCCTCACAACATTGTATCTGCCCCGTATCATGCCTTTAGTGACTGGGTTTTATATGGGACTGCCTTCATGCACCCTAAATCCAAACACAGTGCTTTTCTTTTTTACTACATTATTGAAATCCTAAACAGGATTGTGCCTTTGTGAACATGATTTCAATATGAAGATGCCTGTACTGCTAGTGACAATCACAACAGTGTGAGTGTGAGATTGCTACACTCTATTTGTAGATGTTGGGGTCCTGATGTGACTTTCCCAGAATGCCCATCATGCCAAGAACAGTCATGAGGATGGAAACAGATTGCAATAGGTTAATCTCACACATATAAATGAATATTTCCCTTCCATAATGAGCAAAAGGGGTTCATTAAAAAGCCCTTTACTGTAAACTTAAGAGGTGTGAGATGGCTGTTGTATCTGTCAGGTTTGGGAGATCTACCAGTTTTGATCTCAAAAGCAGGTACTAAACACACAAAAAGGTATTTTTAAGAGGTTTCTGTTGAAAAGGTGTTTGCCACACAAATCCATTTTGTTTTGTGATCACTCGAGAAACTCAATGAAAAAATCCATTTTGGGGTAAACAACCCCCTTATCATGAAATAAATTAATGTTTAATAAAAATATAAAAAAATTGTATAACCAATAAATATGTGATATTGTTTTCTATATACTACTAATATAGGGGTTGTTCTAAATCTGTCATTGATTATCGGCATGTTAACTACTGCTAATGAGCTATTTTACATTGATTATTGGCATCAGTTTTTTCATTATCATGAAAATTGACCCTATATTTAAATGGACATTAAACAAACACAGATTGTAAAACACATGATAATGCCATGTCTCATATCTGACAAGAATTTTGCAATAATATGTTGTCAATGAATATAATATATTATGTTTTTGTTTTACTTATTTCCCTGTTCCCAGAACTTGCTAATCAATCACAAATTAACAGATTGCTTATCCCTTAAAGTGGTTAAGCACTTAAAGTGGTTAAGCACTTAATCATCTTAGTTAATTTAATAATAATAATAATAATAATAATAATAATAATAATTTATTAAACAGGTATTAAAAAAGCAGACATTTGTAATCTCAATCTAACTGCTAATTATAAATAGCTATTTATGTATACACAATATTCACATTTAAACTACCTAGTTCATCCACTGCTATTGCAAATAATGTTTTTCCTATCATAATTGTAGATGCAAAACTGATAATCCATTTTAAGAGCACAATAGATTACAGATACAAAAGTAAAGGAGGGGGGGGGTTAGTTTATTTAAAGGGATAGTAAACACCAAAAATGTTATTGTTTAAAAAGATAAATAATCCCTTTATTTACCATTCCCCAGTTTTGCATAACCAACAATGTTATAGATATATACTTTTTACTTCTGTGATAACCTTATATCTAAGCTTCTGCAGACAGCCTCCTTATCTCAGATCTTTTGACAGACTTGCATTTCAGGCAATTAGTGTTGACTCTTAAATATCTCCACAATGTTCTTTATATGAAACACATGAACTAACGCCCACATAAAAACTCTCAAATGCATTCAGATAAGATGCGGCCTTCAAAAGCTTAGATATTAGCATATGAGCCTACCTAGGTATAGCTTTTAACTAAGAATAGAAGAGAACAAAGCTAAATTGTAATTTAGAAATTTGTTTAAAATGACATGCCCTATCTGAATCATGAAAGTTTAATTTGGAATTTACAATCCCTTTAACCCTTTCACTGCTAAGCTTTTTTTTCACCCCAGTTCTAGCTTTTTTGTGCTACCTTCATATAAACCGTATTGTAAGTCAAATTTCAGTGAGTGACCCACACAAATTATATATTGGTTAATTTTCAGCAGGCCCAGCAGATTCACAATATGCCATTATTATATTTATAATTTCTGGCATGTGAGATAGCTGCTGCAAAAAATGTAAACGAAAACTGTATAACTGTGCTTAGATTTTATTAAATAATATTGAAAATGGCCAAGTGATCACTGCTATTACTGTGATCACCTTCCTAAATGGCCATCAAGGGTAGCCGCATGTGAAATATGGGCCCATACAGGCCTTGGGGGGGATATAATATAGATTAGATTAAAGAGACCCCATTATACAGTACAGAAAAAAAAAACACTTTTTTCTTGTAGGTGTTCTCTGTTACCACAGGAATCACCTGACTATAAAGACAAAATTCATATCTTTTTTTTTTTGAGAGAGGGACTTGTCTACTAGAAGATAAACTTTAAAAAGTTGCTGCACGTAAGCAAACAGTCAGCACTGGAAAGTAGTGAAAGAGATAGATTTCAACATGGCGGAATCCATGACTAAAGAGAGGTAGGGAATAACCTCAATACTATGTTTATTACATGTATTTAGGGCTAGATTACGGGTGGAACGCAAACGTTTGCGCCTGAGCGATAAAGGATATATTGCAAAGTTTTGCGCTCATTGGGCTTACTGCTCGTATTATGAGTCGAAAGTAAATGAGATGCCGTGAAAACAATTGTGATTTACACTGAATGATTACCGGGACTTCAGAGCTCTGCTTGATTGTTTCGCAAAACATAAAAGTTGCACAAAACACATAAAAAAAAACATTTCAAAGTATAGTTACACTTATAATAACACTATCTAATAAAAAATATTAATTAAAAAATTGTACACGTAAGTTATAAGTGCTCAAAGATATAAGATCTTAGGTGTTAGAAAAAAAAGGCAGTTAAGAAACTGGAAGCACAGCTTGCGAAATACAGAAATTATTTACTTACTTTTAAAAATAATAAATAAATTACTGTTGAAACAGATTATCGTGAGAAACAAACTTTATAGATAGTTGTATGGTAAAGATGATACACAATCTCATTACAGATGGAGACAGGTTAAGAATAGACATAACATGGATACAGTTGATAGCAGTCGGGGTGATTCCTCAGAAAGAAAAAAACTGACTCTAGTTGAGAACAATAATACTGAGACCCCTTTAGGGGGGATAACCACATGCTCTGCAGGATAACATCCGTTACCTACACCCAAAAGAAATGACGGAGGTCCCATGTTAGAAGGGGAGGGAAACGGAAATTAATATTGTATATAATTTAAGTGACCGTCCACTAAGTGAAAATGAGATGAAGGTATTGAATAAGGTTCTGTTCTTTATACCTACCCCTAAGGTTGACAAATTTCAGGTCAATGTTGACATTTATAAACTGCAGCGGCAGCTGAAACTGAGAAACTTTTTTAAGGACAAACTACAGACCAAATTCAGCACATTCAAAACACCTGCAGGCTTTAAACCTTCTAACTCTATCCCTTCGATATGTAGCTTTACACGTATGCTAACCAAAGACTGTGAACAGGCCAGCCCTAATTTTCACTTCTCTTATCTCACTAAAGATGAAATAACAGCCTTACAGAGTTTGAAGGATGACAATTTGATTATTATTCAGTCAGCAGATAAGGGTGGGTCTATTGTTCAGAACTACGACTATAGAAAGGAAGCACTTAGACAATTGACGGATAACACTGTATATATTAAACTGCAAGGTAATCCTACTATGACTTTCAAGAAAATCATAGACAATATTTTGAGGTGTGGTTTTAAAGAAGTGCCATAGCTGAACATGAATATGGCTTCATGAAGATTGAACATCCAGTGACACCTGTATTATATATTCTACCCAAGGTGCATAAATCAATGACAGAACCTCCTGGCAGACCTATTGTCTCTGACAGAGGGTCCCTATGTTCTCATGTGGCTGAATTTATTGATTTTAACCTACAACCGGTTGTTAAAGAGTCCTTTTTCCATTTGTTGGATTATATTTTGGTTACTACAGATGTAGACAGCCTGTACATGGTTATCCCTCATGATGAGGTGGTACAGATCCATGCTGTGTGCTTCATTGGCATATGTGGGACCTCCCATTGAGTTTTTTTTTAGAATTATTGACATTCTGTTTGGAAAATAATTATTTTAAATTTGAACAAGATTTCTATTTACAAACAGTTGGAACTTCAATGGGTTCAAATATGACTCCCGCATATGCCAATTTATATATGCTATGAGACCTACATAATGAAAACACTGTCAGTACACAACATCAAATTCTATTTAAAATACATCATAAGATAGATGATGTTTTTTTATATGGAATGGACCAGAGGAAACCCTTAAAACATGGATAAATACATGAATGAATACATATGACTCTCCCATACGCTTTAAGTTTGAATACAATAAAACATCTATTCTGTTTTTGGATCTTAACAAACCTTTAAGTGTGAAATTGAGGGAGGATGGAGGTTTGCAACCTCATTATATTCAAAATCTACTGATAGGAATTCTCTGGTATCAGCACATAGTTTCATTCCATACATCCATACATCAAAAAGTTGAGTTTTATCTCTTCTCAGCTCATGAGGGTGGTACGTAATAACACATTGGACAGCACTAAGACCTTCAAGGAAAGGGCAATGAAAGACAAGCTAAAGGATAGGGGCTACAAGAGACTGCTCATTGACAAAGCAGCTATGAAATTGTCACAGCACAATTAACCATCCCTTCTAAGCAAGGAACACATTGATAAGGAGACCGTGGATAAGGTGAATCTTATAACTACTTTCACCCCTTTACTTAAGGTGATGGAAAGATCAATTAAATACAATTGGGAAATTGTACAATCAGACAAAACATTACCATTCACACACATGAAAGCACCCAGGATGGTATATAAAAAAGCACCTAATTTGAGAGATATATTGGTCCATAATGACCCGGTGAGATGCTACCAGAAGGGGTCTTGGTTGGATGAAAGAAGAAAATTAGGCTGCTATAAGTGTGATGACTGTAACAGCATGATTACGGGTCCAATGTTTCACCATCCCCATACTGGCAAACGGTACAAGATTCATCACAGGTTGTCATGTACTAGTGAATTTGTGATTTATACACTGTCTTGTCTGTGTTCCCTGGTATACATTGGAAAGACCACCATAACTTTTAGAGAGATGATGGCATCACTGTGCTATTAGGGAGGCCATTAAGAATGGTACTTCGGACCAGCCAGTAGCTTGCCACTTTCTACAAGCTAGACATACAGCTGCAAGCTTGAGGACTATGCTGATTGATTAGATACCCTACTCAAGAGGGGTGGAGATAGGCATAGAAAGCTATTACAGGCAGAGACACAATTGATTTATCGTCTGGATACTGTAGCCCCTAGAGGACTTAACACAGTGCTGAACTTTAGTGTATTTTTGTGAAATAAACGGTGCTATGATTAATGGACAATCTAAGTTTCAGTTACACAGCCCTAACCAGTAAAATGCTGCCCTAAAGATATGTTATACAACAACGTCAATGTTTCTACCATATTGCGATTGGCATGAAGTAGATTAATTTAGTCTAATCCTGTATTAATGGTTTTAATGTGTAGATGTAAGTTTTAAATATAGATTAATAATGCTTGTTAGTTATTTTAGGTTGTGCAAATATGATGGTTTTTGACACAGTGATGTTGGTTGTACCATGATCACCTGAGCGTGTGTATATGTCTCTGCACGGCATGTTTGCTAGAGACGTGATGATCATGTGACATGCATTAATTGGCTATGCAAACTAGCCATGCAGTATTGTATAGCCGACAACAAACAGGTAGTGCTCAATGACCAAACTCCCACCAGTGGTATGTTTGCCATTTCAATTCAGCTGCCTTCACACTGACTGGCTCTATCCGATAATGGTACACTCATTACTAACGCAGTCCCAGAAGGATGGCATCATCAGCTGGTGCCAATCCAAGCGCTCCATAAAAACGCCTCAAAGAAATACACAGAACATCCAAACGGAAAGGCACCCGGTCTCCAGACGAGGAACAGTATACACTTCACATGAAAAATAGGTCAAACATGTTTCGTATTCGTTATGCTGAACTTCTTCAATGACCACTGATGATGACGTGACACGCATTGATTGGCTATGCAAATTAGCCATGCCATATTGTATACATGGAGGCGTGTGTGTGCCGTGATTAAGAGACATACAATTGGCCCAGTTGAGCAGAAGCATTGACACAAGGGGATATAAATAGAGGCGGGTGATATATATGTATTTCATACCACTCTTCACATTTTGGTGTTCCATTGAGAAAGGTGACTGAAACGTGTGGGGAATAGTTCGTTTTAATGTGACCTAAAAAAAGTGACGTTTTACTTTTAAAAAATCAGGTGAGTGCTGTGTTTATCCTTGGATGAATGTGATGTGTGTGTATGTGTGTATGTATGTGTATATATATATATATATATATATATATATATCACAAAATTTTTGTAAACATTTTATTATATCTTTTCATGTGACAACACTGAAAAAAATCACACTTTGCTACAATGTAAAGTAGTGAGTGTACATCCTGTATAACAGTGTAAATTTGCTCTCCCCTCAAAATAATTCAACATACAGCCATTAATGTCTAAACTGTTGAAAACAAAAGTGAGTACACCCCTAAGTGGAAATGTCCAAATTGAGCCCAAAGTGTCAATATTTGTGTGGCCACCATTATTTTCCAGCACTGCCTTAACCCTCTTGGGCATGGAGTTCACCAGAGCTTCACAGGTTGCCACTGGAGTCCTCTTCCACTCCTCCATGACGACATCACAGAACTGGTGGATGTTAGAGACCTTGCGCTCCCCCACCTTCTATTTGAGGATGCCCCACAGATGCTCAATAGGGTTTAGGTCTGGAGACATGCTTGGCCAGTCCATCACCTTTACCCTCAGCTTCTTTAGCAAGGCAGTGGTCATCTTGGAGGTGTGTTTGGGGTCGTTATCATGTTGGAATACTGCCTTGCGGCCCAGTCTCTGAAGGGAGGGGATCATGCTTTGCTTCAGTATGTCACAGTACATGTTGGCAATCATGGTTCCCTCAATGAACTGTAGCTCCCCAGTTCCAGCAGCACTCATGCAGGCCCAGACCATGACACTCCCACCAGCATGCTTGACTGTAGGCAAGACACACTTGTCTTTGTACTCCTCACCTGGTTGCCGCCACACACGCTTGACTCCATCTGAACCAAATAAGTTTATCTTGGTCTCATCGGACCACAGGACATGGTTCCAGTGGTTTTCTTCAGAAAACTGTTTGTAGGCTTTTTTGTGCATCATCTTTAGAAGAGGCTTCCTTCTGGGATGACAGCCATGCAGACCAATTTGATGCAGTGTGTGGCGTATGGTCTGAGCACTGACAGGCTGACCCCCCACCCCTTTAACCTCTGCAGCAATGCTGGCAGCACTCATACGTCTATTACCCAAAGACAACCTCTGGATATGACGCAGAGCACGTGCACTCAACTTCTTTGGTCGACCATGGCGAGGCCTCTTCTGAGTGGAACTTGTCCTGTGAAACTACTGTATGGTCTTGCCCACCGTGCTGCAGCTCAGTTTCAGGGTCTTGGCAATCTTCTTATAGCCTAGGCCATCTTTATGTAGAGCAACAATTCTTTTTTTCAGATCCTCAGAGTTCTTTGCCATGGGGTACCATGTTGAGCTTCCAGTGACCAGTATGAGAGAGTGTGAGAGCGATAACACCAAATTGAACACACCTGCTCCCCATTCACACCTATGATCTTGTAACACTAACGAGTCACATGACACCGGGGTGGGAAAATGGCTATTTGGGCCCAATGTGGACATTTCCACTTAGGTGTGTACCCACTTTTGTTGCCAATGGTTTAGATAATAATGGCTGTGTGTTAAGTTATTTTGAGGGGACAGCAAATTTACACTGTTATACAGGCTGTACACTCACTTCTTTACATTCTAGTAAAGTGTAATTTATTCAGTGTTGTCACATGAAAAGATATAATAAAATATTTACAAAAATGTGAGGGGTGTACTTTTGTGAGATACTGTGTGTGTGTGTGTGTGTATATATATATATATATATATATATATATATATGTGTGTGTGTGTGTGGATATATGTATTTGTATGTGTAAATAAACATATACACATATAAATTAATAAATACATATGTACAATAATATAGACATAAATAGAAGTGAATTAGTGCCCTTTGCCGTTAAGTAGATGAAAACATGAAAAAACATATTTATGCAATATTCATATTTAATAAAGTATTATACTGTGTATTTACTGTAAATATTTGACATTCCAATGTTCTGCACATAGCAGAATATGTTCTATGTATTTCTAAATAGATATTCCTATGTATAGCTGTATATATCTATATCTACATTTAAAGAGATAGATAGAGAGATATAGAGAGAGATATATACTGTATATATATATATATATATATATATATATATATATATATATATATATATAAAAAGATTGGTTTAAAGGCGCACAACTAGACTCGCCTTAGTTCTCAATATATTTAGATAAAAGTTATCAACAGATTTCTTAACAATATCTAACCCTTCTTTGCTATTATCATAGAGCTGATGGTTAGAGGGGAAGATAATATTAGTTTCCTATACAAAAAGAACTCAGAAAACAGATATGTTTCTAATTCGTAGTTACAACAGGCATGCAGTATATAGATACATATATTATTATTATTATCTTCTCATCAAAGTGATAAGTCCATAAATATATAGGCCTAGATTTAGAGTTCGGCGGTAGCCGTCAAAACCAGCGTTAGAGGCTCCTAACGCTGGTTTTGGCCGCCTGCTGGTATTTGGAGTCAGTGATTAAAGGGTCTAACGCTCACTTTGCAGCCGCGACTTTTCCATACCGCAGATCCCCCTACGCCATTTGCGTAGCCTATCTTTTCAATGGGATCTTTCTAACGCCGGTATTTAGAGTCGTTTCTGCAGTGAGCGTTAGAGCTCTAACGACAAGATTCCAGCCGCCTGAAAAAAGCAGGAGTTAAGAGCTTTCTGGCTAACGCCGGTTTATAAAGCTCTTAACTACTGTACCCTAAAGTACACTAACACCCATAAACTACCTATGTACCCCTAAACCGAGCTCCCCCCACATCGCCGCCACTCGATTAAAAATTTTAACCCCTAATCTGCCGACCGCCACCTACGTTATACTTATGTACCCCTAATCTGCTGCCCCTAACCCCGCCGACCCCTATATTACATTTATTAACCCCTAATCTGCCCCCCACAACATCGCCGCCAGCTACTTAAAATAAATAACCCCTAATCTTCCGACCGCAAAGCGCCGCCACCTACGTTATCCCTATGTACCCCTAATCTGCTGCCCCTAACACCGCCGACCCCTATATTATATTTATTAACCCCTAATCTGCCCCCCTCAACGTCGCCGACACCTACCTACACTTATTAACCCCTAATCTGCCGAGCGGACCTGAGCGCTACTATAATAAAGTTATTAGCCCCTAATCCGCCTCACTAACCCTATCATAAATAGTATTAACCCCTAATCTGCCCTCCCTAACATCGCCGACACCTAACTTCAATTATTAACCCCTAATCTTCCGATCGGAGCTCACCGCTACTCTAATAAATTTATTAACCCCTAAAGCTAAGTCTAACCCTAACACTAACACCCCCCTATCTTAAATATAATTTACATCTAACGAAATAAATTAACTCTTATTAAATAAATTATTCCTATTTAAAGCTAAATACTTACCTGTAAAATAAATCCTAATATAGCTACAATATAAATTATAATTATATTATAGCTATTTTAGAATTAATATTTATTTTACAGGTAACTTGGTATTTATTTTAACTAGGTACAATAGCTATTAAATAGTTAAGAACTATTTAATAGTTACCTAGTTAAAATAATTACAAATTTACCTGTAAAATAAATCCTAACCTAAGATATAATTAAACCTAACACTACCCTATCAATAAAATAATTAAATAAACTACCTACAATTACCTACAATTAACCTAACACTACACTATCAATAAATTAATGAAACACAATTCCTACAAATAAATACAATTAAATAAACTAGCTAAAGTACAAAAAATAAAAAAAACTAAGTTACAGAAAATAAAAAAATATTTACAAACATAAGAAAAATATTACAACAATTTTAAACTAATTACACCTACTCTAAGCCCCCTAATAAAATAACAAAGACCCCCAAAATAAAAAATTCCCTACCCTATTCTAAATTAAAAAAGTTACAAGCTCTTTTACCTTACCAGCCCTGAACAGGGCCCTTTGCGGGGCATGCCCCAAGAAGTTCAGCTCTTTTGCCTGTAAAAAAAAACATACAATACCCCCCCCCCAACATTACAACCCACCACCCACATACCCCTAATCTAACCCAAACCCCCCTTAAATAAACCTAACACTAATCCCCTGAAGATCTTCCTACCTTGTCTTCACCATCCAGGTATCACCGATCGGTCCTGGCTCCGATATCTTCATCCAACCCAAGCGGGGGCTAGACATCCACTGAAGAAGTCCAGAAGAGGGTCCAAAGTCTTCCTCCTATCCGGCAAGAAGAGGACATCCGGACCGGCAAACATCTTCTCCAAGCGGCATCTTCGATCTTCTTCCATCCGGTGCGGAGCGGGTCCATCTTGAAGCAGGCGACGCGGATCCATCCTCTTCTTCCGATGTCTCCCGACGAATGACGGTTCCTTTAAGGGACGTCATCCAAGATGGCGTCCCTCGAATTCCGATTGGCTGATAGGATTCTATCAGCCAATCGGAATTAAGGTAGGAATTTTCTGATTGGCTGATGGAATCAGCCAATCAGAATCAAGTTCAATCCGATTGGCTGATCCAATCAGCCAATCAGATTGAGCTCGCATTCTATTGGCTGATCGGAACAGCCAATAGAATGCGAGCTCAATCTGATTGGCTGATTGGATCAGCCAATAGGATTGAACTTGATTCTGATTGGCTGATTCCATCAGCCAATCAGAAAATTCCTACCTTAATTCCGATTGGCTGATAGAATCCTATCAGCCAATCGGAATTCGAGGGACGCCATCTTGGATGACGTCCCTTAAAGGAACCGTCATTCCTCGGGAGACATCGGAAGAAGAGGATGGATCCGCGTCGCCTGCTTCAAGATGGACCCGCTCCGCACCGGATGGAAGAAGATCGAAGATGCCGCTTGGAGAAGATGTTTGCCGGTCCGGATGTCCTCTTCTTGCCGGATAGGAGGAAGACTTTGGACCCTCTTCTGGACTTCTTCAGTGGATGTCTAGCCCCCGCTTGGGTTGGATGAAGATATCGGAGCCAGGACCGATCGGTGATACCTGGATGGTGAAGACAAGGTAGGAAGATCTTCAGGGGATTAGTGTTAGGTTTATTTAAGGGGGGTTTGGGTTAGATTAGGGGTATGTGGGTGGTGGGTTGTAATGTTGGGGGGGGGGTATTGTATGTTTTTTTTTACAGGCAAAAGAGCTGAACTTCTTGGGGCATGCCCCGCAAAGGGCCCTGTTCAGGGCTGGTAAGGTAAAAGAGCTTGTAACTTTTTTAATTTAGAATAGGGTAGGGAATTTTTTATTTTGGGGGTCTTTGTTATTTTATTAGGGGGCTTAGAGTAGGTGTAATTAGTTTAAAATTGTTGTAATATTTTTCTTATGTTTGTAAATATTTTTTTATTTTCTGTAACTTAGTTCTTTTTTATTTTTTGTACTTTAGCTAGTTTATTTAATTGTATTTATTTGTAGGAATTGTGTTTAATTAATTTATTGATAGTGTAGTGTTAGGTTAATTGTAGGTAATTGTAGGTAGTTTATTTAATTATTTTATTGATAGGGTAGTGTTAGGTTTAATTATATCTTAGGTTAGGATTTATTTTACAGGTAAATTTGTAATTATTTTAACTAGGTAACTATTAAATAGTTCTTAACTATTTAATAGCTATTGTACCTGGTTAAAATAAATACAAAGTTACCTGTAAAATAAAGATTAATCCTAAAATAGCTATAATATAATTATAATTTATATTGTAGCTATATTAGGGTTTATTTTACAGGTAAGTATTTAGCTTTAAATAGGATTAATTTATTTAATAAGAGTTAATTAATTTCGTTAGATGTAAATTATATTTAAGTTAGGGGGGTGTTAGTGTTAGGGTTAGACTTAGCTTTAGGGGTTAATCCATTTATTAGAATAGCGGTGAGCTCCGCTCGGCAGATTAGGGGTTAATAAGTGTAGGTAGGTGTCGGCGACGTTGTGGGGGGCAGATTAGGGGTTAATAAATATAACATAGGGGTCGGCGATGTTAGGGCAGCAGATTAGGGGTACATAGGGATAACGTAGGTTGCGGCGGTTTACGGAGCGGAAGATTAGGGGTTAAAAGTGTAATGCAGGGGTCAGCGATAGCGGGAGTGGCAGATTAGGGGTTAATAAGTGTAAGGTTAGGGGTGTTTAGACTCGGGGTACATGTTAGAGTGTTAGGTGCAGACGTAGGAAGTGTTTTCCCATAGGAAACAATGGGGCTGCGTTAGGAGCTGAACGCTGCTTTTTTGCAGGTGTTAGGTTTTTTTTCAGCTCAAACAGTCCCATTGTTTCCTATGGGGGAATCGTGCACGAGCACGTTTTTGATGCCGGCCGCGTCCGTAAGCAACTCTGGTATCGAGAGTTGCATTTGCGGTAAAAATGCCCTACGCTCCTTTTTTGGAGCCTAACGCAGCATTTGTTTTAACTCTCGATACCAGAGTTAATTTTATGGTGCGGCCAGAAAAAAGCCCGCGGAGCGTTAACAGCCCTTTTACCGCCGAACTCTAAATCTAGGCCATAGTGTTCCTTATGCCGAGAAAAAGCAGTCCCAATCACTGTTCCCTTTAAGGTGCGCGGTAGGGCGGCCGCGCACCGTCCCTCTCTGTGTAGCGCAGTCAGCACATCAGGCCGCGCAACACCGGAGGCTAAGACACTGACTCCTGCTGTGACTGTCTCCACTCTCCTCTACTTATGATCGACAGCGCTTGAGCTCTCAACTTCAAAGTTAAAGATGCAGTGTGCTAATTAACAGTATTCTATCAATTGTGTGTTGGTCAAGAAAGATTCCTATAGCCGCTTTTGTTAAAGTTAACTGTGCAGTATCTGTTATTAGCTCAGTCTATTTCGGATGATATCCGTTACTCTCTCAACAGTTGATTTATTCTGCTGTATTACTTCGGAGATTACCTATACCCGCTCTTAGTACAGTTATCTTAGCAGCACCTGTTATTGGTATAATCTGTTGAAAATAATATCCGTTACTGTCCAAGCAGTTTGTTTGCTCCCGAGTCCCCACCTGAGCGCTAAGTAGCAACAGCTGTAGGGTACCGTACCAGTATTACAATGCTGTAGCAGAACCTACAAATGGTAGGAGGTCAGGTCACTATCTGTTGCTACCTATCACTCGCTAGTAGCTACTTGTTTTTCTTTACCGCAGAGCTCCAGGTGTGATGCCTGTTAATATGCTCCTTTCAACACCCACTGATGACCGTGTGCAGTACTCTCTTCAAGGAGCACTGAGCATGGATTTTAGGCATAGTTATAACATTTGTGCATTACAGAATGCTCTAACAAACTGAAGCATTTTTTATTATATTAGAATGCGTTTTTAGGGTGGTCCATTGTTATATAGACAGTACATTTTTACGATGCCTTAGCTATGAACTGACATATTTGGTTTGTGAGGAAGCAATATAGTATGAGCCTGTTAACTATGGGGAACTGTATTAATTAAATGGTTGGTGTTAAGAATAGTAAGATGGGTCCACCAGGAATGTTATGGGGAGGTGCAGAAAAGCGTTAATGTACGGATATCATATGTGATATTGCCCTGTTTTCAGACATACTCGTACATAGTACATATGACATGGAAGATGGAGGCAGTAGTGACTGTATGGTCAGAGAAAAGGACCATAAATGGACATTAGAATAAACTGTGTGTGTTCCAGACTAGAGATAAAACTCATGAATGTTCGTGCTTGTCATTTGCTGATAGAGGGTTAGGTTGAGCACACAGCGTCACTGGTTAGGAGAGGAAAGTAGCTCTTTGGTAAATCGGCTTTTCCCTGTAACGAACCCACATCCGGAAAACAGTATCTTCTTTGCATCCGAAAAGTGATATTGTAGTTAACGGGAGCAATTTATATGTGTGTTGGTGCAAACCTAAATAATAATATTGCCTTATGCTGCATCAGCAGTGGTGGTCTAGCTATACGGAGCACTGGCTCAATCCGTCTGTGAGGAGTATAAGCGATAAATTTAGTCATTTAGATCCAAATTATATGGACAATAGCTACTCTGCCAACATTTTCCAGACAGAAGGCATCCAAGTTAGTAATCTGCATGTACGGAACCACTTCCATGAACGTTTAATATTTCTCACTGAACCTATCTAAGCTTGGATTAACACACATTGCTTGCTTTACAGTTCACTGTTTCAACTTTATGAACTTGCACATTACTATTTATCTATCTACTCTCGACTAGGGAACACATTTGTATTCCTGATCTTCAATTACATTTCAAGTTACCATACACAATTAATCCAAGCTTAGATAGGTTCAGTGAGAAATATTAAACGTTCATGGAAGTGGTTCCGTACATGCAGATTACTAACTTGGATGCCTTCTGTCTGGAAAATGTTGGCAGAGTAGCTATTGTCCATATAATTTGGATCTAAATGACTAAATTTATTGCTTATACTCCTCACAGACGGATTGAGCCAGTGCTCCGTATAGCTAGACCACCACTGCTGATGCAGCATAAGGCAATATTATTATTTAGGTTTGCACCAACACACATATAAATTGCTCCCGTTAACTACAATATCACTTTTCGGATGCAAAGAAGATACTGTTTTCCGGATGTGGGTTCGTTACAGGGAAAAGCCGATTTACCAAAGAGCTACTTTCCTCTCCTAACCAGTGACGCTGTGTGCTCAACCTAACCCTCTATCAGCAAATGACAAGCACGAACATTCATGAGTTTTATCTCTAGTCTGGAACACACACAGTTTATTCTAATGTCCATTTATGGTCCTTTTCTCTGACCATACAGTCACTACTGCCTCCATCTTCCATGTCATATGTACTATGTACGAGTATGTCTGAAAACAGGGCAATATCACATATGATATCCGTACATTAACGCTTTTCTGCCCCTGCCCATAACATTCCTGGTGGACCCATCTTACTATTCTTAACACCAACCATTTAATTAATACAGTTCCCCATAGTTAACAGGCTCATACTATATTGCTTCCTCACAAACCAAGTATGTCAGTTCATAGCTAAGGCATCGTAAAAATGTACTGTCTATATAACAATGGACCACCCTAAAAACACATTCTAATATAATAAAAAATGCTTCAGTTTGTTAGAGCATTCTGTAATGCACAAATGTTATAACTATGCCTAAAATCCATGCTCAGTGCTCCTTGAAGAGAGTACTGCACACGGTCATCAGTGGGTGTTGAAAGGAGCATATTAACAGGCATCACACCTGGAGCTCTGCGGTAAAGAAAAACAAGTAGCTACTAGCGAGTGATAGGTAGCAACAGATAGTGACCTGACCTCCTACCATTTGTAGGTTCTGCTACAGCATTGTAATACTGGTACGGTACCCTACAGCTGTTGCTACTTAGCGCTCAGGTGGGGAGCAAACAAACTGCTTAGACAATAACCTAAGAAGTAATATAAGACACAGTAGATTACACTTAGCGCTGCACCTTAAAGGGAACAGTGACTAGTCTGTGACCGTCTGCTGTGATTGACTAGCAGCTTCAGCAAGACCCCTCCCAGCCGGTGACATCAAAATGAAAATAGCCTATGCGAGGCTACTCACGGCTCACTGGCAGGCAGAGTTGAGAGAAGCTGTCATCCCCATGGTGACTGACAGGCTCATGTTAGTGCACCTACCACAGCTTAGTGCTTTCTGACACCAGCTGTCAAATTGTGAGGTGAGTTATGGTGCCTCTTCATAACGAGTTTGTTTTTAGCACTACTAAAAAAAATATTATTTTGTTCAAGAATGTGTTTCACATCATATTATGAGATGAAACACATTATTGAACAAAATAATATTTTTTTTAGTGACAGGTTCCTAATTCAAAAATGTTATGCTGTGCAGTTTGTTAGATGTTCCTATATATGTGTATCAAGATTCCTCACAAATTCCTCACCTACATAAAAGTTATTTCACTCCAATGATGGAAGATAACCATATATATATATGCCCCCACAGCCTCCCCACCGGCCTCCCATCATAGCCATTTCAGTTGCCTTTGTTGTATTTTAATGACCTATTTTATAATTGGTGGAATAAATGGTCTTATTTTACTTTAAGCTCTTCTGTCAGGAGGACTTACTTTTTTACTTACATATATATATAATTATATATATATATATATATATATATATATATATACACATACTATATATATTATATATATTTATATATATATTATAGTGGTCATTATGTGGTTTCTATAAAGGTATGCAATGGTCAGATTGTGACCACTGTATAGTCCTGCAGCAAATACTCAGTATGTAAAGTGCTGCAATAGTAAAGCAGTCCATCAATAATGAAAGCTGAAAGTGTTTTATATATATATATGTGAGATATATATATATTATATATTTTATATATATATATATATATATATATATATATATATATATATATATAATTTTAAGCAAGATATATATGTACAGTATGTATGTGTGTCTTTGTATCGGATCTTTAGAAACAGATTTTAAATCCATTTGTTAGGCCAGTGTGTGTGTGGAAGAGAATTGAACTTTTGTGATTCAGATAGAGAATGCAATTTGTTACAATTACCTCCTATTATCAAATTGTGCTTTGTTATTTTGGAATCCTTTCCTAAAGAGTAAACCTAGGTTGGCTCAGGTGGACAAGGTTTAAAGGGACAGCCTAGTCCAAATTAAACGTTCATGGTTCAGATAGGGCATGTAGTTTTTTAACAACTTTCCAATTTACTTTTATCATCAAATTGGCTTTGTGCTCTTGATATTCTTTGTTGAAAGCTAAACCCAAGTATTCTGATAAACTGATTTCTAAACCCTTAAAGGCTGCCTTTTATCTGAATGCATCTGATGGTTTTTCACAGCTAGGGTGCATTAGTTCATGTGTGCCATATAGATAAGATTGTGTTCATGCCCGTGGAGTTACTTATGAGAGGGCACTGATTGACTAAAATGCAAGTCTTTAAATAGAACTGAGATAAGGGGGCAGTCTGCAGAAGCTTAGATATAGGTAATCAAAGAGCTAAAAAGTATATTATTATAACCCTGTTGGTTTTGCAAAACTGGGTAATGGGTAATAAGGGGATTACAGGTATACCTCACTTTACAGCGCTTCACTTTACAGCGCTTCGCTAAAACAGCGCTTTGTGGAGCTGAAGGTCAACCTCCAAGGATTTGGAAACAGTGCTGTAATCATCCTGAGATTGCGAGAAAAGTGACTGGCACGATTTTGTTATGCTTAGATCACTCTGTTTACAGCATTACAGTGCAATCTGTGTCTCAGTGCTATAGTCTGGCAAATTGTACTACAGTAATTGTCACTATTTTACAGGTACAGTATTTATTGAATAGTGTGCTGTGCTAAATGTAGCACTATTGCACCCCTAATATATATTAGTTCAAACACGTTTTCAAGTTTTTAAACACACTGTCAAGTGAAAAGAAAGCTAAAACTGCCTTGTTTCACTTTAAGGCGGTTTTCACTTTACAGCGGGGCTCCGGTCCCTAACCCGCTGTATGAGCGGGGTATACCTGTATCTTTATTTTTAAACAATAACAATTCTGGAGTAGACTGTCACTTTAAGTGTTTAGGAAAAAGAGAGGGCAGAGGGGTTGCATATTCATTTATAAATAGGGCGTCTACATTTCTCAAATTTACCATATTTTAAACTAAAAAGGCAAATAAAAAAAATAAAAGACTATAAATAAAAATTAAAAATTAAAAAAAAAAATTACCTTTAAATAAAAAAAACATATTTAGCAAATAGAATCATTAGCCAATAAATAAATTACATTTTAAAGGACATACAACAGAATTATATTTCTCTCATGAATCATATACAGCATGTATGTCCTTCCAATTTACTTCTATTAGCAAATTTGCTTTATTCTCCTGGTAACCTTTGTTGAAGGAGCAGTAATGCACTACTGGGAGATAGCTGATCATATCAGATGAGCTAATGACAAAAGTCATATACAGGGAGTGCAGAATTATTAGGCAAGTTGTATTTTTGAGGATTAATTTTATTATTGAACAACAACCATGTTCTCAATGAACCCAAAAAACTCATTAATATCAAAGCTGAATATTTTTGGAAGTAGTTTTTAGTTTGTTTTTAGTTTTAGCTATTTTAGGGGGATATCTGTGTGTGCAGGGGACTATTACTGTGCATAATTATTAGGCAACTTAACAAAAAACAAATATATACCCATTTCAATTATTTATTTTTACCAGTGAAACCAATATAACATCTCAACATTCACAAATATACATTTCTGACATTCAAAAACAAAACAAAAACAAATCAGTGACCAATATAGCCACCTTTCTTTGCAAGGACACTCAAAAGCCTGCCATCCATGGATTCTGTCAGCGTTTTGATCTGTTCACCATCAACATTGCGTGCAGCAGCAACCACAGCCTCCCAGACACTGTTCAGAGAGGTGTAATGTTTTCCCTCCTTGTAAATCTCACATTTGATGATGGACCACAGGTTCTCAATGGGGTTCAGATCAGGTGAACAAGGAGGCCATGTCATTAGATTTTCTTCTTTTATACCCTTTCTTGCCAGCCACGCTGTGGAGTACTTGGACGCGTGTGATGGAGCATTGTCCTGCATGAAAATCATGTTTTTCTTGAAGGATGCAGACTTCTTCCTGTACCACTGCTTGAAGAAGGTGTCTTCCAGAAACTGGCAGTAGGACTGGGAGTTGAGCTTGACTCCATCCTCAACCCGAAAAGGCCCCACAAGCTCATCTTTGATGATACCAGCCCAAACCAGTACTCCACCTCCACCTTGCTGGCATCTGAGTCGGAATGGAGCTCTCTGCCCTTTACCAATCCAGCCACGGGCCCATCCATCTGGCCCATCAAGACTCACTCTCATTTCATCAGTCCATAAAACCTTAGAAAAATCAGTCTTGAGATATTTCTTGGCCCAGTCTTGACGTTTCAGCTTGTGTGTCTTGTTCAGTGGTGGTCGTCTTTCAGCCTTTCTTACCTTGGCCATGTCTCTGAGTATTACACACCTTGTGCTTTTGGGCACTCCAGTGATGTTGCAGCTCTGAAATATGGCCAAACTGGTGGCAAGTGGCATCTTGGCAGCTGCACGCTTGACTTTTCTCAGTTCATGGGCAGTTATTTTGCGCCTTGGTTTTTCCACATGCTTCTTGCGACCCTGTTGACTATTTTGAATGAAACGCTTGATTGTTCAATGATCACGCTTCAGAAGCTTTGCAATTTTAAGAGTGCTGCATCCCTCTGCAAGATATCTCACTATTTTTTACTTTTCTGAGCCTGTCAAGTCCTTCTTTTGACCCATTTTGCCAAAGGAAAGGAAGTTACCTAATAATTATGCACACCTGATATAGGGTGTTGATGTCATTAGACCACACCCCTTCTCATTACAGAGATGCACATCACCTAATATGCTTAATTGGTAGTAGGCTTTCGAGCCTATACAGCTTGGAGTAAGACAACATGCATAAAGAGGATGATGTGGTCAAAATACTCATTTGTCTAATAATTCTGCACTCCCTGTATGTGCAGCGAGCAATCACCAGCTAGCAGTGTTCCACCTGAATTAATCAAAGCATTAAGATGAAACTAAGGTTTTTATGCAAAAAGGTACCTCCAAATCTAGGTATGTTTAGTGAAAAATATAATGATCCTCAATTAAAAAACTGAGAGAAATGTAGGTAACCTAAATATTCCACTATGTAGGGCTATGTTATTGTTTAAATATATATAGATGGATAGATAGATATTCATTGTCATTAATTCTAAGTTAATTTTTTATAACTAGAAAAAAATGTTTGATATATTCAAAAAGAGATCTTCTACCCCTAAGGAAGGAAGTAGAGCACCAGCGCCACCACTTCCAGTGCCAGCTTTTGAAAAAAAAAGCCGTTCAAGTTTCAAGGAAGCTTGGTTAGCCGAAATGGTTGAAACTGATTCACGCACATCAGTAAAGAAGATTTGCATTCGACTTGGGGAGATATTTACATATAAACCTGATGTTGGCGTGATCTGTACAGTATGCGCTGAAGGGAAAGTTGCTACTGCTTTCTCTACCGGTAAGACCTGGGATGACGGATGGAAACTTAATTACATGAAGCGTCATCTAGCAACCAAGATACATTTGTCTGCTGTGCAAGCTCTTAGGGAAAAGAATTCTGCTAGCAAATCTCTGTTTGGATTGCGTGGCATGTTAACTGAAACTGCCAAAGAGAAAGCGGATAGATTGGCCTTGGCTGAACGCCAACGTGCAAATGCTGATGAAATAAATATTGATAGAGCCAGTTATCATTCAGAGGTTATGCATCAGAAAAAATAGAACATACTACATTAAAATAATTTCACAAAAAATAATTCAAGAAGACATTCTGTGTTTTATTTTGGTATGGTTGTGGTGGCTGATAATATACTAATAACATGATAACTGGTTAAAATTTACTCTAAGGTTAAATATTAGCTATTCTTCTCTACTCGCTCAGTGGTGCACACAGTACCGAGTACACAGTATCAAGTCCGCACACAGAAAAAAATAATTGCACACAAAAGAAAAAAAATTAGAGGGAACATTGGTCCCAATACGTGAATATAATTATTCTCAGAAAATCGGAGTGTAGATAGTTCAAATTCAAATGCAAGGATAGTTGGTGTGCCCAAATCACTGTGGTATAGGTAAAATTAATACTTACTATAAACTACCTCAATACAAATGAGAATATACGATTGGTTTGCGTGAGAGTGGGGAGTTTTATAGTTTTGTTTTTGTTTTTCCCACTCTTTTTCTCCATTGAAGTTTATGAGGGAATATGTAATTGCTCATGCGATAGACTAAGTTCGGATTTTTGTGCTTGTCAGGACACCAGTAGTGAAAAACAGTTTACTATCAAAATATGATCGCAACCCAACAAGCGCAAAAATCTTACTTCTAGCGTAATTAACCCTCAAGCGGTAGCGTTAATTTGCGATTCACTTGTTATCTAGCCCTTAATGTTTAATGCCTCTTTAAGCGCACTATCTTATAAGATAGATTATAGATATCTAACAGTGCTGTATACATTGTATGAAAATAGATTTTTAGAGAAAATCCCAAAAGACCACAGAGTGGAGAGAGTATGATAGAGAAAGATAGAGAGTAAAACAAAAAAGGAAAAAATTGGAAGACTTACATTGGAAACACCACAAGAGCAGAAGCGATTTGAGAACGTCCATGACTTGATGGCTGGAGTATATTGTGTTTGTTATAGTTTTTCAGTTTTTGAAGCAGAAGTCAAATGCTAAATAATACAACATGGCTCATTTCCTATACACAATGCTTTGTCTGGATAAAACATTCTGCTTTTTTTCTCCTTACAGTTATGTATTGCAGAATTTAGCAACATATAAAACCTTATTTTCATATTGTAATTTAGATTTAATTTCTAGTTGCTATTTTTATAAACTATATACTTAAGGTAAATTATGTATTTTGATTTGCATTACATGATTGGTCTCAAAAGACTATGCCATGATTTCCTTAACAGAAATGTCAAAATACTATGTTTTATATATATATATATATATATATATATATAGCAATATCCGTTCAACCCCTAGAGGTAGAGAAACGCTTCACTCTCCGGTCTTATTCAAAAATCCTTTATTAGGTATCCAGCATCAAATGACAAATCTCCCAAACGTTTCGATACCAATTGGTATCTTTATCAATGGGTAATCAGAACATATCTATCCCAAAAGAAGGTTCCTAATACTAACCACAAACCACTCACCTATATACACCTGTAAAGCGTCCCTGTCACTTCCGGTGTATCAGAAGCCGCCCCACCACGCGCATGCGTCCAGGAGTTAGCCAACCGCATGGCTAATTAGCATATTCAGTCACGTAATGACGTTTGCGCTCCAACCGCGCATAGTTACTCCTGCTAATGCGCATGTCCGGGTGGCCGGAGTTCCGATGACACCGGACTAACTATTACAAGTATAACTACTCTAAAGTGCAAAAAGACTAACTATACCAAATTAAAATCTATAAAAATATTATAACTACCTAGTTCTCAGAACAGACTTTGTTCCTTATATTTATAACATCTTAATGTATTAATAAGATATTTTGCATCTTTATATACAGTTTGCTAAGCTAATTACTGCCCCTTTATTATCCTATCCATAATCTCCAAAATGTCTATTTACTAGATAAAGTATGTTATATTACAATTATCAATAAAACATATAGCTTCTATGCCAATTGAAGTGCAGTGAGAAACTTTGTTATGGCCACCGCAAAACACTGAACATCATACTTTCAGAGACTTTGAGAACACATATATTCTGGACCAGTCTATCTTCCTAGATGTTGATGACCTAGACTGATAAATCATGGACATTTCACTTAAAGGAAGACACCAAAGTCCATCTGTACATTCAGACCCTTAGGAGCCACTGTGTCCAGATGATAAATCCAGGAGGTCTCAACTTGGAGTAGTTTCGTGTTCCTATCTCCTCCCCTTCGTAAGGGGGGCACATGATCAATAAGCATAGTCCTTAAACTAGCCGCTGTGTGCCCAGCTTGGAGGAAATGTCTGGCAACCGGTTGATCAGATGTTTTCTTGTCTATCGCTTGTCTAATCGCATGGCGATGATTGGCCATCCTCTCACGAAATGTAGTTGAGGTCTTCCCCACATAGACCAGCGAACATGGACACATTAGTATGTATACAACATACGTACTCATACATGACAATCTGTGCAAAATCTTGTATTTTCTCCCAGTGTGTGGGTGGTGAAAGAACATCCCTGTTAGCATACTATTGCACGTAGTGCAATCCCCACATCTATAGCAGCCAACTTTTTTCCTGTTATCCAGCCATGTACTTTTTTCATAGCACTTCACAGGATCGTTATGGACCAGTAGATCCTTCAAATTGGGTGCTCTCTTATAAGCCATCCGTGGGGCTGATGTGTGCAGGAATGGTAGTGATTTGTCAGTATTAATAATGTCCCAGTTCTTCTTGAAAGACTCAGACAATATCTTGGACACGGGGTTGAACGTGGTTACAAAGTTAATGATATCGCTATTGTTTTCCACCTTATCAGTAGGATCATGTGGTTGTAGCAAAGATGCTTGATCATCCCGTGCCAGGTTGGTTTGCACCTGTGTTATCAAATTTCTTGCATATCCTCGTTGCTCCAATTTCATAATCATTTCATCCTCCTGTATTTTTCTAGTCTCTCTTAATGTGTTGTTGCGGGCCACCCGCGTGAGTTGAGAGGAGACCACACTCTTTTTTTTTTTTTTTTTTTTTTTGATGCTCAGGGTGAAAACTTGTGGATAGCAACACTGAGTTTCTATCCGTCGGTTTTGAATACAGGGAGGTAGAAAATTTGTAACAATCATCTTCTGTATAGACAGATACATTTAGATCTAGAAATGGTATGCTCACCCTGTTATGGGCAACCTTAAATCGAATAGTTGACTCAAGCTGGTTTAAGCTGTCAACCCACTTTTCTAGGGATTCCTCTGACCCCCGCCATACCAAAAACACATCGTCAATATATCTGACGTACAGTTTAATTTTATCAATTGTGCGGATACGCATGACCATAGTCTCATACCAAGACATATACAGATTGGCGTATGCGGGAGCCATGTTTGAACCCATTGCAGTTCCTGATATTTGTAAGAAGAACTCCTTCTCAAATTTGAAAAAGTTTTTTTCTAGACAAAACCTCAATAGTTCCAATAGGAACTCAATGGGTGGTCCCGCATACGCCAATGATTCACTTAACATGGATCTGACTGCCTGTACACCACCATCATGAGGGATGACAGTGTACAAGCTGTCAACATCCATTGTAACAAGTAAGTCATCTGGGCCAAGGTCATTCCAAGCAAGTAACTTCCGAATGAGTGAGGGAGAATCCAGTATAAAGGAATATGACTCCTTTACAACTGGCTGCAGGTGATGATCTATAAAAATGGCCACATTAGAACACAAAGAATCCCTGGCAGACACAATAGGTCTGCCAGGAGGTTTAATCAGAGTCTTGTGTACTTTGGGCAATAGATATAATACCGGAATAACCGGAAATGCAGTAGTCATATATTCAAATTCATTTTCATCAATCATACCTGATTCTAGCCCACATTTCAATATAAGATCCAATTCCTTCTTAAATGTATTTATTGGATTTCCTCTTAGTTTACAGTAGATGCTATTATCAGTCAGCTGTCTATAGGCTTCCTCTCTATAGTCAACATAATTTTGAATCACTATAGAGCCTCCTTTATCCGCCGCATGAATAATGATCGTGTTATCATTCTTTAAACTCTTTAGTGCCTCCTTTTCCCCTTTAGTGAGGTTAGGGAACAAATTTTCCACTTTTGCTTGTTCACACGTATCATTAATCATGCGTGAAAAACTACGGAGAGAAGGGTTTAAGTTGATTGGATCAAACTTGCTCTGACTTTTGAACTTGCTGACTGTAGTTTGTTCACTATTTTTAAAAAAATCCTTGATCCTAAGCTGTCTCTGCAGTTTGTAAGTTTCAACATTCATTTTAAATTTGTCCACAGCTGGAGTGGGGACAAAGGACAAGCCTTTATTTAGCAAACTTTTCTCATCTGTACTAAGAGCTCTATCACTTAAATTGTAGATAATATCTACTTTTTCTTGCCTGTTTTTTTCTTTGAATCCTCCCCTCCTCGTGTGCGGTCTTGCTCGTTTTGCTTTGCTGGAAGCGGAGGTTTTTTGGAAGATCTGGTATTTACCCCGCCTAAAGGGTGACCAGTACTACCATTTGGGTTGGTCTCATCATTATCTGGCCCAGATGAATCACCTCCACTACTGTCAACAGTGTCAGCAATGTTTCTATTATTAAAGCGTCTCCTACGTCTAAATTGTGGTCTATTGTCCTCTTTCCCATAGAGCCACCTGTACACTCTTCTCTCCCTATAATCAGTCTCTACAGTAATTAATTTGTTATTCTTAAAAGTTAACAGATCATTTTTATATTTGTTAACTTGTCCTTGTAATTTGTTAACCCAATCTTCCCCTGTATCTTCCGTTAGGATCTGGTAGCTCATCTCTTTAACCTCATTGATTTCCACTCTAATTAAATGTAATAATCTATTGGATTGCTCAATCACCAATAAAATGAGGTCATATGAGCACTTGTTTAGGATTGAGCACCACTTCCTACAGAATTCAGGGTTGGCCCTACCTATCGTGGGTGTATTCTTAATGCGAAAACCACGTGGTATATTTTTATTACGATGGTAATTAGACAAGTACACAGTATGTAGATGGTGATCTACCTCTCTTTTCTGTAAATTCAACAATTTGTGATAAACATCTAGAGGTGTCTCCCCTCTCAATTCACGCAAGTCTGTATTTGCAAGGATGCGCTCTGCATCTGCTTCTGTAAATATAAAGGATTCCCTATTGACAGTATCATCACCAATATTAGGAATGTCAGTAGCAGCGGATCCACTGACTTCCATGTTGGTTGATCAAGTAGTTATATCCGCTATAGATTTAGCCTGTCATTAATAGGTTAACCGGTCTACTGAAAGAACTCAGGTAGTATTCACAACACCATGTGATTTAAAAACAAACACAGCAGTAAACTTAAAGTCAGTATAGCTGCAAGTGAAGAAACGGCACTTCACAGGGATATATTAAGCATTAGTAGTAATATAGTTGATAGTAGTAACCATAGTCACTTATATCCAGTCAAACAGAATTCACAATGTGCAGGGTGCAAACCAAATTAACAATGTACAAATATCCAAACAGGTGCACTCACTGTGACATAAGGCATCCGCCGGGGTGCTGCGTAGAAAACATATAGCAATATCCGTTCAACCCCTAGAGGTAGAGAAACGCTTCACTCTCCGGTCTTATTCAAAAATCCTTTATTAGGTATCCAGCATCAAATGACAAATCTCCCAAACGTTTCGATACCAATTGGTATCTTTATCAATGGGTAATCAGAACATATCTATCCCAAAAGAAGGTTCCTAATACTAACCACAAACCACTCACCTTTATACACCTGTAAAGCGTCCCTGTCACTTCCGGTGTATCAGAAGCCGCCCCACCACGCGCATGCGTCCAGGAGTTAGCCAACCGCATGGCTAATTAGCATATTCAGTCACGTAATGACGTTTGCGCTCCAACCGCGCATAGTTACTCCTGCTAATGCGCATGTCCGGGTGGCCGGAGTTCCGATGACACCGGACTAACTATTACAAGTATAACTACTCTAAAGTGCAAAAAGACTAACTATACCAAATTAAAATCTATAAAAATATTATAACTACCTAGTTCTCAGAACAGACTTTGTTCCTTATATTTATAACATCTTAATGTATTAATAAGATATTTTGCATCTTTATATACAGTTTGCTAAGCTAATTACTGCCCCTTTATTATCCTATCCATAATCTCCAAAATGTCTATTTACTAGATAAAGTATGTTATATTACAATTATCAATAAAACATATAGCTTCTATGCCAATTGAAGTGCAGTGAGAAACTTTGTTATGGCCACCGCAAAACACTGGACATCATACTTTCAGAGACTTTGAGAACACATATATTCTGGACCAGTCTATCTTCCTAGATGTTGATGACCTAGACTGATAAATCATGGACATTTCACTTAAAGGAAGACACCAAAGTCCATCTGTACATTCAGACCCTTAGGAGCCACTGTGTCCAGACGATAAATCCAGGAGGTCTCAACTTGGAGTAGTTTCGTGTTCCTATCTCCTCCCCTTCGTAAGGGGGGCACATGATCAATAAGCATAGTCCTTAAACTAGCCGCTGTGTGCCCAGCTTGGAGGAAATGTCTGGCAACCGGTTGATCAGATGTTTTCTTGTCTATCGCTTGTCTAATCGCATGGCGATGATTGGCCATCCTCTCACGAAATGTAGTTGAGGTCTTTTTATATGTTACAAACTGCTATTTGTAACTGGCCCTTTAAATGGAAAATTGCCCTGCTTCCCTGGATTGTGGAGAAGCCTATTTGCCAGCCTCCTTCCTCATGACTATGGCCCCGGGAAGATTGTGCCCCTGAAAACGTATTAACTTTTATTGGGTGTGTATGGCCCTTTAAGAACCGTCTGGGGACATATTGTGACTTTGGTGAACAATGCCCCTTTAAAACTATGTCCCCAGACCTGTGAAATAACTTGTCCCTGGCTTTCTCCCACTTGGTTCAGTAAATAGGGCTTACTGAACCAAGTTAGAAGATTAGATTTCCACTGGCGCTTATATATTAAGCTAGGATTTATGCTACCATTATATGTGTAACTTATCTAAGTGAGATATTCTAAGTGATGCTGATTCTTATCAGGTGAGAAAACAATAGTGTCTAAGTGTATCTGACAGCAGATATTTAGGATTTAAATCCTGTGTGTTGACTGGTATACAATATTCTCTTAATATTTTATGTTGTAAAAAATAATAATATTACTAATCTGTAATTACAGATGATGTGGAAATTCATTAGCTCTATCAGCACTTTCCCTCTTTCACCTGTGTAGAGGAACCAAGGTGGAAATCTTGTGAAACACACAGAGACAAAAGGAGCCAAAACCACAAGGAGGACCAAGGATCTGAACAGCGAGAAAGTGGAGAACAGCTTTTCTTTTTAACAGTGGATCCCCAACACCGCACACCAAAGTGCAGAAGAAAAAAGTTTTTCACAGCTGCAGTTCAAACATCTTGCAAAAGATTACTTACATCGGAACACGCTAAACATCCAGCGTGCACAGTCACAGCCTATCCTAAGAGAGGTGTGACCCCTAACCACCAATCAGGAACGGAGGCTTGTTTGTTATCTCACGTTAAGCCGCGAAGGAACAAAATTGAGAAGGAAGCTCACAGAACATCGGCAATAATACGATTCCCAACAGACATTTGTAAGGTACCTTACAGCTTGCTTTAATCCCAAGGTGGCATTTTTTGTTTATCAAGTCATATTCAGAGACCATATATTGTCAAGTCACTCGACTTACTGAGAAAAAACACATAGGGAGACGTCCCTTGTTTTATTTGCTTTTATTTGTTTTATTTGCCTGTATATTTTTAGTTTATTCTAAAGTTTTATTGTTGACAGTAAATTTAGTTTAATAAAACAGTTTTAACACTTCTACAACTTTCTATATTATTTGGATATAGTTATATCCATTTCTAAACACTGCTAATAGGATCGTCAATAGCTTCACTTACACTTATTTACTCTTCATAACCTATTCACGAACACTATCCACATCATCTGTAATTACAGATTAGTAATATTATTATTTTTTACAACATAAAATATTAAGAGAATATTGTATACCAGTCAACACACAGGATTTAAATCCTAAATATCCGCTGTCGGATACACTTAGACACTATTGTTTTCTCACCTGATAAGAATCAGCATCACTTAGAATATCTCACTTAGATAAGTTACACATATAATGGTAGCATAAATCCTAGCTTAATATATAAGCGCCAGTGGAAATCTAAACTTCTAACTTTGTTCTCTACCCAAACTACTGAGGAGTAGTTTCCCCCATCCACCAGGCATACAGGATTTTTAGTAAGCGCCAACCCTCTATCCACTCTATCCTTACTGAACCAAGTACCACACAGGCAGACCACCCAGAAGTTAAAGTGTGCAGGCAATTTACCTCCCAGGCTGTGAGGTTACTGCAGGTTAGTTGCCGACCGCTGGGTGGCCGCAGTTCGTGCAAACGAACACGTGGCGGCGGCCATCTTTGTTCATTCGAATGCGGTCAGCGGTGTATGCTAAAGATTCTGTGGAACTAAAATCGGATGCGCAAATACACGAACACCGCTGACCCTTACCTTCTCCCATACGGAACTTGCAGCTCCAGAGACTAAGTCCCGTTCGAAAATGGGACTTAGTCGTTTTTTTTCTGCATGAAATTGACCGACCGCACAGCCCAAATCTATGGAACTGTTTTGGGCAGGAAATTGTGCTTGTGGTCGGTCATAAAGGGACCTCCAGCTAACTTTTGATCCACTGGAGGGATTTGGCTGATTTTTGGAAGTGTTTATGTTTGATGTATGCTGAGTCTGAATATGTAACTTTTATGGAGATTGAATGTATGGTTTAAAAGTTACAGTGTATGTGTGAAAACTGTATTTTTACTGTATGTAATAATTATGTTAACTGCTTATCTGAGGGGAGGGGATGTGTGGGTTGTACTGTTATTTGATTGGTTATTTTATGCCTACCCCTGGGTGTGTCCTGTATGTGCACAACCGTAATAAAAACCAGGCTGGGTGTTCCAGACTGAGACCTCTTCTGACCCTCTAACTTGCAGCCTTGACTCATGTTTGTAGGGGACAGCTATAATCACTACAGGGATTGCTATGCTCTTCATACTCCCTTAGCTACTGAGCTCTTGTAAGAGCTCTTGTTCCTGATCCTGCTTCGCTCTACAGAAGGAAGAGGTTCACCTACTGGAGCCTGGTCGTAGGTCCAGGGCGCAGAGCAGACGGCGAGATACCAGCCCAGCAGCGGTGGTTCGTAGAGTCTGCATTACTTATGGTGGCTACGCAGTAGTTATGGTGTCTACGGTGCTGATGATCCTTTGGTGAGCGCTAGGAGCATCCTTTTCTATGGTCCAACTTCCAGCCAGCCTGGAGGCAACCGTAACAATATATATATATATATATATATATACAGTATATATATATATATATATATATATATATATATATATATATATATATATATATATATATATATTGGTAACACACAGTCCCCTTAGACTGCAATGTAAAGGAACTTTTTAGTGCTGTTTTTTTTTTCCCCTCAACCACCAGCTTTAACCCATTATAACTTCTTCGTGCAGTTATATATTTAAAAATGAAGATGCTTGCTGCTTTTTTTATTTTAAAAAAACAAACCACTGTATTTTGGGAGCAATTGGGGGAGATTTCAAATATTAGCCAGAGATTGGGGTATCAATAACCAGCCACTTGTAATGGCTGGTTATTTATTGTGCGCCTGTAAACGCGTAAATTTGCCCATTTACGGGTGTGCGATAAATTAGTGCTCCACTTGTAATCTAGCACAAAATAATCAAAAGACCATAGAATTCATCTCACTGCTAACATTTAATTAAATGGGTTTAGTAGTTTAGGCTGTAGACATGACTAAAGTTTTTCACAGCTCAGCGTTCCAAAAGCTATTTTCCTTGTAATAGGCCATGTTTATAACTAAAACATAAATCATGAACTAGTAATATTGTAGAGTATATACAATATTATACTATATTGTAGATGGGTTTTTCTAGCCTGTGGCTGTGCCCTGTGTCTTTTTATATTTTGAACTTTTCCTATGACCACTGGTTCATTTACTACTTTATAAAATATGGCATCCATAAGTGATAAAAAGATCATGTTCAATAGTTCTCTCTAAATATTAGGATTTGGTATATAAACAGAAATAAGATAAGGAAGCAGTTATGTGTAGAGAAAATGAGGAGATCTGCAATGTAACCCATTTTCATGGGTTGTGATTTTAAAGAACAAAATCTGCTATTTCAAATACAAACTTAAACCTAAAGAAGCAATTTCTCATATGTTTTATACTCTGCTGCTGGTTTAACAAGTCATTAGAAACACATTAAGGGAAAAACAATTTTACAGTATATGTTCCTTTTAAGGGCGCTATGTACAATAGATTATAGATATCTAACAGTGCTGTGTGCGATGTATAAATGTAGATATTTAGACAAAATCTCAAGAGAAAGAGTATGATAGAGAAAGTGTGTACAACAAAAAAAGGGATAAAACAGGAAGACTTACCTTGGAAACACCACAAGAGCAGAAGCGATTTGAGAACTTCCATGACTTAATGTGTTGAGTATATTGTGTTTGTTATAGTTTTTCAGTTTATGAAGCAGAAGTCAAATGCTAAATAATACATCATGGCTCATTTCCTGTACACAACCAATGCTTTTTCTGGGTGAAACTTTGTTCTGCTTTTTTTCTCCTTACAGTTATGTATTGCAGAATTTACTAACATATAAGACCGTGTTTTCAGATAGTAATTTAAATATAATTTCTAGTTGCTATTTTTATAAACTACAAATTTGTTGTAAATTATTTATTTTTATTTGCATTATGATTGATCTCAAGAGACTATGCTATGATTTCCCCTAACAGAAATGTCAAAACACTATTTTCTGTGATGACTAACTCATCTGTTGTGCGTTTCTCAAACTATTACTTAATCTTCTATGCTATAAAAAAATATTTTACTCAGTCTACTTCCTCTTTTGGTTATTTCATATTTAAACTTTTAATGTATTCCCATAAAATCACAGAATTCTGTTCATGATATTTTATTAGTTACTTCATGTCATCTAAGAAATTACTATTAAAGGGACATAAAACCCCCCAAAAATCTTTCATGATTCAGATAAAGAATAACATTTTAAACAATTTTCTAATTTCTATTATCTAGTTTGTTTCATTCTCTTGGTATCATTTGTTGAAGAAGCAGCAATGCACTACTGGTTTCTAACTGAACACATGGGTGAGGCAATGACAATCATTATATATCTGAAGCCACCAATCAGCAGCTAGAACCTAGGTTCTTTGCTGCTCCTAAGCTTACCTAGATAAACCTTTCAGCAAAGGATAACACAAGAAGGAAGCACATTAAATAATAAAAGTAAATTGTATTCTCTATCTGAATCATGAAAGAAAGTTTTTGGGTTTCATGTCCCTTTAATATTACTACTATTATCATCATCATACAGTGTATACTCTCAGAGATTATTTTATCACCCCTTTTAGCTACTTGTAACTGCTGACTGAATAGGCACATTAGGTATTTGCTAGCACACAGGTTGCAGTTCAATGGACAATGTTATATAACAGGTAGAGGAGCTTGTTAGACAACTTCAAAACCGAATTTAAAGGTAACATTTGCTTTCCACTATGGGCCTGATGGTAAAAATTTCTCCAGCATGGAGATAAATCACACAAATTTTTGAGGTCTTTTCTTGAGTGTTAAATTACAATGTTTGTGTCTCTCCTTCACATCCAGAATCCTGCATAGATAGATAATTAGTTCTAACGCTAAAATTATTGGAGAGACATCACAGTACTGATGAGACTGATCTAGAGCAGAAAGCTTTAGATAATCACAAGGGCGGAATTAAAGTCTGCATTGGGGGCCGATCCGATATAGAGCGTCGCCCGCAAAAGCCGGCGATGGCAAAATTTGCGCTGGTTTGGTATCCTATATACGGCGTAACCTAGAAGTTACACCTGTATATTTCTGCCGTCGCCCGTAGTTTTTTTGGGCCATAGGCAGGTATACCAAACCAGCGCAGTTTGGTATCCAATATACAGCGTAAGGACTTACGTGGCTAAAATGGAGAAATCTTACTCCATTTTCACCTCGCCACAAAATGCAGCCATAGTAAGCCTTACGCTGTCTATTGGAGCCCCGTAACTCCCTAAACTACCTGCAAAATAAAATCTAACACCTAACGCATGCGCAATGTCTATCTAACTGTCAACCGCGATCTGCTAAATAAAACCTAACACCTAACGCATGCGCAATGTCTATCTACCTGTCAACCGCGATCCCCCGCCGCAATCCCTAATAAAGTTATTAACCCCTAAACCGCCGCACACGGACCCCGCCACCACCTACAATAAAAGTATAACCCCCTAATGTGATCCCCCTACACCGTCGCAAGCTACATTACATACCCCCTAAAGTGAGCCCCTACCCCGCCGCCATCTACCTTACCTACCCCCTAAAGTGAGCCCCTACCCCGCCGCCATCTATCTTACCTACCCCCTAAAGTGAGCACCTACCCCGCCGCCAGCTACCTTACCTACCCCCTAAAGTGAGCCCCTACACCGCCGCCAGCTACCTTATCTACCCCCTAAACTGAGCCCCTTACACCGCCGCCATCTATTTTAAAAATATTAACCCCTAATTTAATCCCCCTACACAATTATATTAGGGTTAATATAGTTAATATCGTTATTATAATATATATATATTAAGTATAATAAACCTATCTAACTCTAACATCCCTAACTAAATTCTTATTAAAATAGATCTAATTAATATTAATATTATTAATTAAATTATTCCTATTTAAATCTAAATACTTACCTATAAAATAAACCCTAAGATAGCTACAATGTAAATAATAATTACATTGCAGCTATTTTAGGGTTTATATTTATTTTACAGGTAACTTGGTATTTATTTTAACTAGGTACAATAGCTATTAAATAGTTAATAACTAGTTAAAATAATTACCAATTTACCTGTAAATTAAATCCTAACCTAAGTTACAAGGAAGGAGTTTGCTTGTAAGTGTGGAGTCAAAATTAGAAGAGAACTGAAAGTTAGAATATCTTCTGTGATTCCTGAGTTAACAGGGCAGGCTAGGAGAGCGCTGAGACTTCAGATTAGTTATCCAAATGAATAAAATTAACTAGCAAAGGTAATATGGTGAGTGACCCTTATATATGGTAATAAAGTAATGTGACAACAAGATTTAAAGGGGAAGTGTAAAAATATAAACAATGGAAGACATATTCCTGACATAGCCCCAAATTTCATGTTACTGCTTCATCGCACATCTAAATATAGCTGCAACTTTCGAAATAACGCTGCTAAGACAAGCATTATTAATTAAATTACAATGGACATCAAGTTATAACCGTATGTATTTCTCACTCTAAAAGCTTTCACTGCTTTCAACCATATAAACAGCTCTTTTTTATAATTTGTAGTGTTAGCTTAGTTTGCACCTACTATAAGTTCCAAGATTTCAACATGTCAACGCTCAAAAGGCATTCAACTCAATTACGTGGGACCATTTGTTCTATACTATGAGAATATTCAGTTTCAAAGATCAATTCTTAAATTGTATTCGGGCTACATATGCGAACGCATCTTCAACGTTATTGGTTAATGGCTCACCCACAAAACCTTTTCCTTATCACCACGGGAACGCGACAAGGCTGTCCAATTTCTTTCCTTCTCTTTAACCTTGCAATTGAACCATTGGCTATAATGCTTAGGGAAAAATTAAAGGGGATTCCTCTTGGAGATAAGTGTTTTAAACTATTACTCTATGCAGATGACTTACTATTATTCCTCAATAATACTCAAGAAGAGATACCCAAGATTTTAGATATAATCTCCGAATTTGGGTCCTTCTCGGGTTACACAATTAATGTAACCAAGTCAGAGCTATTATGGTTAAAAAAGCCATCACAGACGAAGTATGTACCCCCTTTTAAAACTGCAGAAAAATGTATAACATATCTTGTAATTAAAATCAGCATAAATTATCTGAACTGGTACAACTTGAACAATCCTCCTTTATTTTCGAAAATTAAAACAGACCTGATGAAATGGGCTAACCTACCTCTGATGACTACTGCAAGAATTAATTTAATCAAGATGATTGTGTTACCTAAACTTTTGTATTTAAATTCTAGTAATACTTCAGGAAAGTTTTTCTCTGTGAAAGGCACATGTTGAGCAAAAAGAGGCTGCTTCTTGGGTGGTAACTAGCCATAGAACAAGCTATTATGCTATTGTTCGTTTCCAGGTTGAGCGCTTCTCTCATTTTATTTATGCAAATTATGACATTTTGGGAAGTCTCCCTAAGTGTGATGCGGGAATCTAGACGTGGACCCGTTGCTCAGTGTGCCCAGAGGGATATGGCTGCACCTCACTGACGAGGCCCACAATAGGCCGAAACATTACGTCTGGGGTTTTGCTGTTTCTCTCGTTCAGAGAAGGATTGCCTGGTATTTCGGGGCTGGACTGTACTGTGAAGTCAGGATCAGACTGATATGCTTCAGGAAAGTTTTTCTCTGTGAAAGGCACATGTTGAGCAAAAAGAGGCTGCTTCTTGGGTGGTAACTAGCCATAGAACAAGCTATTATGCTATTGTTCGTTTCCAGGTTGAGCGCTTCTCTCATTTTATTTATGCAAATTATGACATTTTGGGAAGTCTCCCTAAGTGTGATGCGGGAATCTAGACGTGGACCCATTGCTCAGTGTGCCCGGAGGGATATGGCTGCACCTCACTGACGAGGCCCACAATAGGCCAAAATGTACATCTGGGGTTTTGTTGTTTCTCTCGTTCAGAGAAGGATTGCCTGGTATTTCGGGGCTGGACTGTACTGTGAAGTCAGGATCAGACTGATATGCTTCAGGAAAGTTTTTCTCTGTGAAAGGCACATGTTGAGCAAAAAGAGGCTGCTTCTTGGGTGGTAACTAGCCATAGAACAAGCTATTATGCTATTGTTCATTTCCAGGTTGAGCACTTCTCTCATTTTATTTATTCTAGTAATACTGCCAGCACAGTGAACACTTTCTTTAAGAACATGGATAGAAAGAAGAAAACTGAAACTCCTCAAGTATGTAGTGACGACGAATTCTTGTCTGACAATCCAGATACCTCTCAGGCACCTTCTACCTCACCTAGCTGACGAATGCAAGCTAAAGATGAACCGGTGACTCTAAAGGCTATGGAAGCCCTTATAAATGAGGTAAAATCCTGCATTAAGTCTGAATGTGCGGAATTGAAAAAAGACATAAATTAACTGGGTTTTTGTGTAGAAATCTTAGAAGATGACAGGGAAGAATTAACCAAAGAAATGTCTGACATGTCTCATTCCATTGAAACACAGCAAGCACTGATTATCGACTTAGAAAACAAACTGGATGATATTGAGAACAGAGCAAGAATGATTGAAACAAAGTAACTGAAATACAGCACTCACTAATCACACAGCAAGGAGAGGGCTTACCATGCCCAGCAAAATCATTGAAGAAAGACAAGTCCTCCAGCTAGGGAATAAATCCAAAGACCTTTATTGTGCAAAATAGGGTCCACAACAGCTACGTTTCGGGCAAACAATCAGCTTGAAAAAGGGCTGATTGTTTGCCCGAAATGTAGCTGTTGTGGACCCTATTTTGCACAATAAAGGTCTTTGGATTTATTCACTAGCTGGAGGACTTGTCTTTCTTCAACAGAGCAAGAAGGAACAACCTTCAAATTTGTGGAGTGCCTGAATCAGTAAAAAGAGAGGATATCTCGGATCACCTTCAAAATCTGTTTCAATCTTTGGCTATTGCCAACCAGTGAGTGATTGAGAAGATACCACTTGAAAGAGCTTATCGTGCTTTGCGACCTAAGCCTAATGATAATGAACCTCCTAAAGACATTATTGTGTGCTTCCAAAGTTACAGAGATAGAGAAAAGATATTCCAGCTAGCAAGAGCCCAACCAACCTTCTCCTTCATTAGTGCCAAAATCCAAATATTACAAGATCTTTCTGCACAAACGCTTCAACTGAGAAAAGAGTTTGCCTTTTTCACTGCCCACTTACGATCACATCACTAAAGATCCCTTATAGATGGGGTTTCCCCGTCTCTCTGCAAGTCATTAAAAATGGGAAATGCTCTGATTGTCCTAATCCAGCCAGCATACCTGACTTTTGCAAACAAATTGATCTTCCTCTTCCAGAAACATCGGATACCTCATCAACAAAGGACACATCTATACCTGCTAAACCACAGAGAAGGATCTTAAATTTCTAACGCTGGTCCTTGCTATTACACACTGGGATTATCTCCCCATCTAATTTAACTTTACACACTTCACATCATTTCTTCTCACATTTTTGACACATTGGGGCCCATTTAACAAGCTCCGTAGGGAGCTTGTGGGCCTGTGTTTCTGGCGAGTCTTCAGACTCGCCAGAAACACAAGTTATGAAGCTGCGGTCTAAAGACCGCTGCTCCATAACCCTGTCCGCCTGCTCTGAGCAGGCGGACAGGAATCTCCAGAAATCAACCCGATCGAGTACGATCGGGTTGATTGACACCCCTCTGCTGGCGGCCGATTGGCCACGAGTCTGCAGGGGGCGGCGTTGCACCAGCAGCTCTTGTGAGCTGCTAGTGCAATGCTGAATACGGAGAGCGTATTGCTCTCTGCATTCAGTGAGGTCTTGCGGACCTGATCCGCAGTGTCGGATCAGGTCCGCAAGACCTTTCTTAAATAGAGGCCATAATCTCCCATTTAAATGCACATCTCACACTTCTGCTTATTTTTATTTATTATTTTTTTCTCTTTCGCCTTTGTCACCTTTTTTCACACTTTTTCTCACAAACTAGACCTAATTCTTGATAGTACTTTATATGGACAAATATTTTTCACCTAAAACACACGCAATGCCAGCGAAATGTAAAGACAGGAGACCGAGGAACAATCTTGAAGATAACCCAGACCTCAGAATGCACCATACTGTACCACACTGATTAACCTGCGCCTCTCTGCTAGACTTATATAACCGGCCAAAATTAAGCTCTTTAATGATAATGAAACAATTACGCTAGAAACTCCACAAGAGGCCAAGGCTTTCACAGACAAATAAAAAGATAGATAGTCGACACTATATCGAAGAAGATATCAAAAACAAAAACAAAATAAGTCCTTGATGGAGGTGCGCCTAAGGTGACGAATGTAGCAAACAATCCGATATAAGGCTGCTCTTCTGTAGCGTGCGTCGACGGTTAGGAAATCTGTAGTGGGGAAACAGGAAGGCGCCTTCCTGTTTCCCCACTACAGACACTATATCGAAACTGGTTACTACCTACTACAAATGTTAATGTGGTTTAACCCTCACATATATATAAGTATTACAGAGTGAAAGTTTTTTTTTTTTAAAGGGTGTCAGAGTGAATCACCTTGTGAGTCAAGGGAGTTGGGGGAGGAGGCTCCCTTTTTTATGTTGCTGCTGTCTCTCTTTAAATTAAAATGTCTATGTTAAAGATTATATCTTGGAATGTAGGAGGGATCACGAGCCCGATAAAAAGAAAACGGATCTTAGACCAGCTTAATAAAAGTAAGGCTGATATAGCTCTCTTACAAGAGACACATTTGACAGAAGAAGAACATAAAAAGCTAAAATTAAATTGGGTGGAGGAAGTTATTTCTACTCCTTGTACTACTCGTAAATGGGGAGTTGCAGTGCTATTTAGAAAAGGTTTAGAATATCAAATTATCTCCCAGGATACGGATCTGGGGGAACGTAATATTATATTAAAAATAAAGGTGGGATTCCGCATAATTACCTTATGTAATGTATACGGCCCAAATTATACTGATGAGAATTTCTGGGAACGGCTGAAGTCTAAATTGTTTTAACATGCTAATACAAATTTATTAGTGGCTGGTGACTTTAATATGGTGTTTAACAACATTGATAGACTACAGACCACCAGCCAACATGATATTAAGATACCTAAAAAAACAATTAGAATTATTAAATCTTTCTGTAGCACACTTAAGATTAGGGATATTTGGCAACTTTTATACCCTAATACCCGAGCATTTTCATATGAATCGAAACAGTATAAATCATTCTCATGTATTTACTTTTTTTTAAGATCAGGTAGAATATTTGGTCTTGACGCAAAAGCTCAGATAGGTGATTTTACCATCTCCGATCATGCACCCATATCATTAGAACTGAAGTGGGGTGATAGCAACTATGAGCCAGCTAGGAGCTATACTTTCCCCCGATATTTATTTAATAATACTGAATTCAGAAAATGACTTGTTTCAATCTGGTATGAATACGCCATTCAAAACATCTCCTACTCCCATAAAAAAAGAGATTTTCTGGGAAACAGCTAAAGCTGTGATCAGAGGAGAGATTAAAAAATACGCTATCAGATTTAAGAAAAAACTCTTTTCTAGAGAATCTGAACTATCAAATTATCTTAAAAATAAATATAATGCTTATATAATGGCACATAACCAGACAAACTGGCAAAAGTATAACAAGGCCAAACAGGAATGGGAAATTATCAATCTACAGAAAGCCTCTATCCAGGAGCTTCGATATAGAACCAATTTTTTATAGATATGGAAATAAGATAGGGAAGTTAATATGTGTTAATATGCATAAATCATATAAGTCTATAAAATCTATTACTATAGACGGGAAAAGACTAACTAATGATGAGGCAATTAAATCAGAGTTCTATGAATTCTTTAAAAAGTTATACTCCCCCCCCCCCAACTAATGTGCAAAACAAAAAGGTCTTCTGGGAAAAAATGTTGTTGCCTAAGATGTCCACACAAGAGTCTGACATGCTAAATGCCCCTTTAATGGAAATAGAAGTACTTCAAGCAATTGATAGTCTTAAATTAGATAAAGCAGCTGACCCAGATCTGTTACCTGCCGAATTATACAAAATTCTTAGAAATGAGATAAATACTCCCCTCGTAAATCTATTTAATGATTACTTCTGCAATGATATAACCCCCTCAGCTTGCTTTTCAGCTTCTAAAATAACTCTGATCCTTAAAAAGGGCAAAGATCCTGAAGCAATTGACTCCTATCGTCCAATATCATTACTGAATGCAGATTATAAAATATTTACAACTATTCTAGTGCAGAGGCTTAAAACAATCCTTGGCTCTCTGATTCATGTGGACCAGGTCGGCTTTATGTCACAACAGAATCCCTCTGCAAATATTCGAAAAATATTTCTTCTGTTAGACTTTTTTTACCACCCCCAAATGTAAGCGCAAGCCATGATTTGGCTATATTGTCTATCGATGCTCAAAGGGCGTTCGACTCAATTACGTGGGACCATTTGTTCTATACTATGAGAATATTCAGTTTCAGAGATCAATTCTTAAATTGTATTCGGGCTACATATGCGAACGCATCTTCAACGTTATTGGTTAATGGCTCACCCACAAAACCTTTTCCTATCACCACAGGAACACGACAAGGCTGTCCAATTTCTTTCCTTCTCTTTAACTTTGCAATTGAACCATTGGCTATAATGCTTAGGGAAAAATTAAAGGAGATTCCTCTTGGAGATAAGTGTCTTAAACTATTACTCTATGCAGATGACTTGCTATTATTCCTCAATAATACTCAAGAAGAGATACCCAAGATTTTAGATATAATCTCCGAATTTGGGTCCTTCTCGGGTCAGAGCTGGTTAAAAAAGCCATTACAGACGGAGTATGTACCCCCTTTTAAAACTACAGAAAAATGTATAACATATCTTGGAATTAAAATCAGCATAAATTCTCTGAACTGGTACAACTTGAACAATCCTCCTTTATTTTCAAAAATTAAAACAGACCTGATGAAATGGGCTACCTCTGATGACTACTGCAAGAATTAATTTAATCAAGATGATTGTGTTACCTAAACTTTTGTATTTAATGCAAAATATCCCTATCCTTATAACAAAAACAGATGTTAAATTTCTTGATAATTGTATTAGGACATTTATCTGGGGATCTAGTAGAAAGCTTATAGATTTGTATAAACTAGCCCAATTAAGACAATTTGGGGGACTAGCACTTCCTATATTTTCTATCTATAATAACCCCTTAAGGACCAGCGACGTACCCTGTATGTCACTGGCCTTTTATTGGGACTTGATTGTTTTATAGCGCGGTCTTGCCACCAGCGTTGAGACTGCTCTATTCCACAAAGCCTGCTGGAGGGAGGGCATTAATAGCGTCTTTTTGCTAGACTTGTGCTATTATGTCCTGAAAAAACCCTTAACGACCAGTGACATACAGGGTACATTGTGGTCATTAAGGGGTTAATATTTGTCTTGCAGAAGTAGCTACGGATTGGCTAATGGGCGGGAACTATGTTGTGTTTCTAGAAGTGGAACAAAAGCTAACTTACCCTTTTTCTTTAAGTGCCTTATTGCATTGCCCCAATACATTTATCCCGAATAAGATTAAGTAAAATATACTATAGCCCACATCATTAAAGCTTGGCAGTTTATCCGAACCATCTTAAAATGTAATCCTTGTATCTCTGATTTATTACCTATTACGGGAAATCCGTGCTTTATATCTGGCCTCAATAATAAATTATTCCACAGATGGGCTTCCTCTGGTTTGTCCTTTCTAGTTCAATTTAAGGAGGTCGAAAATCCTAGGGTACACACCTTTGAAGCTCTTAAAGAACGTTTTCAACTTAGGAACAAAGACTTTTATGCATATCTGCAAGTTCGATATTGGTATTTTGAAATAATTAAAGGTCGTAATATGGAATGGATACACTTAGGCATAAAAATGGGCCTCTCTCTATATAAATTGGGTAAGCACTCTATTAGCTATTGGTACAAAATGATTCTATCAGAACTGGGTGACCTTAATGTGTTTGGCAATTGCTCAAAATGGCATGTAGCTCTTCCAATATTAGATGTAGATAAAGTGAAACACAGCATTATATCTGTAGAGAACGCCACTCTATCCGCATCATGGTGGGAATCTCATTTTAAAATTCTAAATAGAGCATACGTCTATCCTGCCAGAATTAATAAATGGTATCCTATTTCTCAAAACTCATGCCCCAGATGCAGCGTCTTTGAGGCTGATCTGGTCCACATGTTCTGGAGCTGTCCGAAAATCCAACAATTCTGGAAACGTATACAATTTTGGCTAAATAAGGTGTTAACCACTAGTGATGTCGCGAACAGTTCTGCCGCGAATAGTTCGCAGCGAACATAGCATGTTCGCGTTCGCAGCGGACGGCGAACATATGCAATGTTCGATCCGCCCCCTATTCGTCATCATTGAGTAAACTTTGACCCTGTAGCTCACAGTTACAAGACACATTCCAGCCAATCAGCAGCAGACACTCCCTCCCATACCCTCGCACCTCCTGGACAGCATCCATTTTAGATTCATTCGGAGCCTGCATTTTTAGTGACAGGAGGGACAGTGTAGCTGCTGCTGATTTAATAGGGAAATCGATATCTAGGCTAGTGTATTCAGTGTCCACTACAGTCCTGAAGGACTCATCTGATCTCTGCTGTAAGGACAGCACCCCAAAAAGCCCTTTTTAGGGCTAGAACATCAGTCAGCTTTTTTTTTTTTCCTGTGTAATCTAATTGCCAGCTCAGGCTCACAGCGTATACTGTGCCCACTTGCCCAGTGCCACCACTTATATCTGGTGTAACAGTAGTGAACATTTAAAAAAAAACAAAAAAACATTTTTTAATTTGAAATAATAGCAGTCATTTTCCTTCACACGTGTGAGTTTGAGGTCCTGCCAGGGCACAGTGTGACACCAGTGCAAGTCATATCTGCTAAAAAAAAGTAGTGTACATTTAAAATAAAAAAAAACCTTTTTTTAATTTGAAATAATAGCAGTCATTTTCCTTCACACGTGTGCATTTGAGGTCCTGCCAGGGCACAGTGTCACACCAGTGCAAGTCATATCTGCTAAAACAGTAGTGTACATACATTTAAAAAAAAAAACTTTTTTATTGTGAAATAATAGCAGTCAGTTTCCCTCACACGTGTGCGCTCCAGGTCCTGCCAGGGCACAGTGTCACACCAGTGCAAGTCATATCTACTAAAACAGTAGTGTACATACATTTAAAAAAAAAAACAACTTTTTTTACTGTGAAATAATAGCAGTCAGTTTCCCTCACACGTGTGCGCTCCAGGTCCTGCCAGGGCACAGTGTCACACCAGAGCAAGTCATATCTACTAAAACAGTAGTGTACATACATTTAAAAAAAAAAAAAACTTTTTTTACTGTGAAATAATAGCAGTCAGTTTCCCTCACACGTGTGCGCTCCAGGTCCTGCCAGGGCACAGTGTCACACCAGAGCAAGTCATATCTACTAAAACAGTAGTGTACATACATTTAAAAAAAAAAAAACTTTTTTACTGTGAAATAATAGCAGTCAGTTTCCCTCACACGTGTGCGTTCCAGGTCCTGCCAGGGCACAGTGTCACACCAGTGCAAGTCATATCTGCTAAAACAGTAGTGTACATACATTTAAAAAAAAAAACTTTTGTATTGTGAAATAATAGCAGTCAGTTTCCCTCACACGTGTGCGCTCCAGGTCCTGCCAGGGCACAGTGTCACACCAGTGCAAGTCATATCTACTAAAACAGTAGTGTACATACATTTTAAAAAAAAACAACCTTTTTTTACTGTGAAATAATAGCAGTCAGTTTCCCTCACACGTGTGCGTTCCAGGTCCTGCCAGGGCACAGTGTCACACCAGTGCAAGTCATATCTGCTAAAACAGTAGTGTACATTTCAACAACAAAAAACCCTTACACTACCTGAACGATACAACATCATACCTGATGTTTTAAAGCACGTTATTCCAAACAATTTAGGAATGTTTGGTGATTTATGCCCTTTATGGATTAAAACCAGACTCTGCATCAGCTATGTAATTTTCCATGGGAGTTTGCCATGGATCCCCCTACGGCATACCACAGTCCAGGTGTTAGTCCCCTTGAAACAACTTTTCCATCACTTTTTTGCCAGAAAGAGTCCCTGTGGGTTTTAAAATTCTCCTGCCTATTGAAGTCTATGGCAGTTCACCCGGTTTGCCGGTTCGTGAACTTTTGCGGAAGTTCGCGTTCGCCGTTCGCGAACGCAAAATTCTAGGTTTGCGACATCACTAGTAATCAGGTCATACCAACAGTGAATTTGTGACCTACATAGTTTTACTAACCTACGGAACAAATTTTTTGGATCTTGTTCCTCATCGCCTAAATCAATGGTAGTTGATAATAGACGACTCCTGGTAGATGGATCAAAATAGTTCCCAAAATTATCAGAAGTAGCCATTATTTTCAGTGTATAAATATCACACAAATCTAATCATTTCTTTAGTCACACTTCTTTGCAAAGTTTAAATTCCTAAAATATATACATATATATATATGGTATATTAGTATTATATGGAATAATATTTCTCTATGGTCAGAAATTCCAGACCCTATATGTTTATCACTATACCATGTATATACTGTATATATATATATATATATCTCTATGCACAATCACTGAAATATATAGCGATAAGTGGCTGCTATTTCTTAATACACCAAATATAAAGCACCTGTTATAGGCTTAAAAAAGCTGCAAACCTGTGTGTCATATGATAAAACTAACGAAGAAAAACATAAGAAGCGCCACCTCAATTCATTCAATTACCCCAAATGCATACATAGGGGCCTATCTATCAAACTCCGAAAGGAGCTTGACGGCCTGTGTTTCTGGTGAGTCTTCAGACTCGCCAGAAACACCAGTTATGAAGCAGCGGTCCGTTGCTCCATAACCTGTAGACATCGCCGCAATTCAACCCGATCGAGTATGATCGGGTTGATTGACACCCCCTGCTGGTGGCCGATTGGCCGCGATTCTGCAGGGGGCGGCGTTGCACCAGCTGCTCTTGTGAGCTGCTGGTGCAATGCTGAATACGGAGAGTGTATTGCTCTCAGTATTCAACGAGGTCTGGCGGACCTGATCCACACTGTCGGATCAGGTCCGCCAGACTTTGATAAATAGAGGCCATAAAGTTAACTAAACATATATTTATTATGTAAAATCTGTTTAGAAAGCTCCTGTTATAACACCCAATAGTTACAACTCTATTGACAAATATTATAAAAATACATAAATATCTATAATCAATACATTGTTGAATATGATACTTAGTTCCAATACAACGGCTTGAACTTCAAGTTCATGAACTCAATCCTCAAATGCTGCTCCTTCTCAGCCCTCTGGTGTCTCCTCCCAGGCTCAAAAAGATATGTGTAGCGTTTTAATCTTCAGAACAGAATAAATGGAGCGCACAAGAGGATCTAAGTGCAGAGTTAAAAGTACTTTTTATTTTGTTACATAAAAAACATACGTATATGCACTCACAAAGGTGCCCTCAAACATATGAGGTATGTTGTGGCAATCAGTGAAAACTCTGCCCTCTTCAGAAACGTCCAACCCAGGTATCCACTTGATCCCTTTACTTATCCGGCTCCTTATATCCTGTTCTTTTATTTCCTTTGCAAGGATAATGTGGTCCTTTTAGGGCGTATCAGCAGTTCTTAAATCACAGGGGTTACAGAATATAAACAAACTAAAGAGATCCTGTGAGATCAGAGCACCGCAAACTCATATAGCTGGCTCAAGTCTGACAATGCTCCGTTCACATTCACGTCTCCTCGTAGCAAACAGTGGGCGTGGCCTAACGGGTTAATAATAATTGATTACTGTGTATTATTTCAGACTAACATGCAGATCTTACAGATTAAAGGAACAAGTGATTGTTTTACCTAATAATAATACCAATATATACCCAAATACAGTCCTTAAATTACTTCACTTTATTAAGATTAAGATCTCAAATAGTGCAATGATGATTTTACTTGTAACACATATGTGGGTTAAACCGGTTGATAATTAGACCAAATTAACAGAGTTACATCCCCATGTGCCTTTACTAATAAAGCAAAAAAATGAGGATATTACGTAAAACCTTAAAACTAATTTATTTGTTATAAAAATACCTATACAGTGTCATCTAAACCAATCTTCCAAACTAACATGTATACGATCATACAAATTTGTTATTTTGTTGGTTTCACACTTTGATATAATTGATAGAATTCTTACATAAAGTTACTATGCTAAATTAAAATTGTGGCTAAAGAATTAAAATAGTAAGCTGAAAAATATGAGAACGTGTAAAAATATGTCTGTTTGCAAACTCTTATTAGTTCGTAGGACCCTTTTAGCAAGTTCCTTAGGACTTAATGTGCTTCTGTTATAATAACGTAAAGTGAATATACCTGGGTGTGCATGTTTTTACCAGTCCATTTGTATTTCGGACCAATCTTCGTTACTGTGTTTCTTTAGTATAACACTTGTTTGTGCCAAGCACCTTCAAAAACGTTTCTGTTGTTTGTGCAAGGTTTTTATAGTCTCACCTTAGAGTTTGAAGTCCTCCAGAAATGTTCTTTTAGGTGGATCTTACCTCTAGATATCTCTGGAATTTTTTTAGAGTCTCAGCTCCCTCTGTAACCGGTTGGTGTGACCTCACTCACTCCTAGCTTCTATGTTGGATGCTTGTGCAAGTACTTTATGCTCCGTTTCTCTCAGTCTTTCACAGCTCTGTCGGATCCGGTCTCTAAAAATTCTGCACTTCAGTACAATGTACACAGAGATGAGACCTTCTTTGTCCTTTCGGCTGTGTCCTGTCCTATGATGCTGTAGGTGTCTTTTACCAGATAGCGATACACTGCCAAGCTCTGTGATACAAATCCACGCATTTCACCCCCTTCAGGGCTTTCTCAAGATTCTAATTGATGCCTTAGCTTCATTTTTAAAACTTCCTCTCTTAGTTTTGATTGTTTTTTCCTGTTATTACGTTTGTCAGTCTTAAAGTGATCATCACATTTGTTTCATCTTTTTACATGCACATCTAAGCCCGTTTTTTACTTTTTGGGTTTATTACCCTTTCTTTTTTAAAAAAAAATCTTTTTGAGTCAATATTTAAAAAATTCTCGTTGCCACTAACTCTCGGTCAATTCTCCACACAATTGAATTACTACCGTAAATTTAAATAAACAAAAAACAATTTTTAATAAAACAATTACAGATTAAAAGAAATGTATTATAAACCGGTTGATAAATATATAAAATATTTGTTTCACAAAAACTCATCTTAATTTATATTATTATTATCTATTGTTTTCTACTCAATTTAGACTAAAAAGGGGGCAAATTCCATCTCTGAGTTTAACCCTTTAGGAAATAGTGAATCTAAATTATAGATAAACTCTGCTTCTTTTTTGAGTTTATTTTCATAATTGCCCCCTCTCCAGTTCTTCCGGACTTTGCTTATACCCCATTATTTCAGATCTTTTATATTACCTTTGTAAAATGTGAATATAAATGTGTATCTAGGTTTCCTTTTTCTATATTATATAGGTGTTCTCTAATCCTATCTCTAAGCATTCTGGTCGTCTCACCTACATAGATTAAATTACATGAGCACTGTAATACAGGGAGTGCAGAATTATTAGGCAAGTTGTATTTTTGAGGATTAATTTTATTATTGAACAACAACCATGTTCTCAATGAACCCAAAAAACTCATTAATATCAAAGCTGAATAGTTTTGGAAGTAGTTTTTAGTTTGTTTTTAGTTATAGCTATTTTAGGGGGATATCTGTGTGTGCAGGTGACTATTACTGTGCATAATTATTAGGCAACTTAACAAAAAACAAATATATACCCATTTCAATTATTTATTTTTACCAGTGAAACCAATATAACATCTCAACATTCACAAATATACATTTCTGACATTCAAAAACAATACAAAAATAAATCAGTAACCAATATAGCCACCTTTCTTTGCAAGGACACTCAAAAGCCTGCCATCCATGGATTCTGTCAGTGTTTTGATCTGTTCACCATCAACATTGCGTGCAGCAGCAACCACAGCCTCCCAGACACTGTTCAGAGAGGTGTATTGTTTTCCCTCCTTGTAAATCTCACATTTGATGATGGACCACAGGTTCTCAATGGGGTTCAGATCAGGTGAACAAGGAGGCCATGTCATTAGATTTTCTTCTTTTATACCCTTTCTTGCCAGCCACGCTGTGGAGTACTTGGACGCGTGTGATGGAGCATTGTCCTGCATGAAAATCATGTTTTTCTTGAAGGATGCAGACTTCTTCCTGTACCACTGCTTGAAGAAGGTGTCTTCCAGAAACTGGCAGTAGGACTGGGAGTTGAGCTTGACTCCATCCTCAACCCAAAAAGGCCCCACAAGCTCATCTTTGATGATACCAGCCCAAACCAGTACTCCACCTCCACCTTGCTGGCGTCTGAGTCGGACTGGAGCTCTCTGCCCTTTACCAATCCAGCCACGGGCCCATCCATCTGGCCCATCAAGACTCACTCTCATTTCATCAGTCCATAAAACCTTAGAAAAATCAGTCTTGAGATATTTCTTGGCCCAGTCTTGACGTTTCAGCTTGTGTGTCTTGTTCAGTGGTGGTCGTCTTTCAGCCTTTCTTACCTTGGCCATGTCTCTGAGTATTGCACACCTTGTGCTTTTTGGCACTCCAGTGATGTTGCAGCTCTGAAATATGGCCAAACTGGTGGCAAGTGGCATCTTGGCAGCTGCACGCTTGACTTTTCTCAGTTCATGAGCAGTTATTTTGCGCCTTGGTTTTTCCACACGCTTCTTGCGACCCTGTTGACTATTTTGAATGAAACGCTTGATTGTTCGATGATCACGCTTCAGAAGCTTTGCAATTTTAAGAGTGCTGCATCCCTCTGCAAGATATCTCACTATTTTTGACTTTTCTGAGCCTGTCAAGTCCTTCTTTTGACCCATTTTGCCAAAGGAAAGGAAGTTGCCTAATAATTATGCACACCTGATATAGGGTGTTGATGTCATTAGACCACACACCTTCTCATTACAGAGATGCACATCACCTAACATGCTTAATTGGTAGTAGGCTTTCGAGCCTATACAGCTTGGAGTAAGACAACATGCATAAAGAGGATGATGTGGTCAAAATACTCATTTGCCTAATAATTCTGCACTCCCTGTATATAAATAACCCCTTTATTACTGCATCTAATAGTATCCTTGATAATATCTTTTCTTTCTGAGCCTGGTATGTCAATTACTTTATTTTTATTACTATATCTACAGGCTCTGCATGTTTAACAGGGAAAAACACCTTTCACTGCATTTCCTATCAGGTCTTTATCACAATTTTTCTTACTACTTTTCTTTCTTTTAAATTCACTTGGTGCTAATATCATTTTAAAATTTTCAGATTATTTAAAAACTACTTTTGGATATGGAGGTAATTTATCACCTAGAATAGGGTCATTTTGGGGCGGAGCTAGCCTGAGAGGAGAGAAGTCGCACTACAACAGAGCTCCTGCTAGTTTTTATTATTAACATCATTAATACCCTGCTAATTTGTCCCTATATACCTCTAAAAGTGACATTTTACAGTAGAAGAGCATAAACTCCATTATAACACCCTAGGAACGGACTCTGAATTCCTATCTGTTTCAATCTGAGGATAAGTGACGGAGTGACCGGAGTTACTACAGGGACCAGTTTTGGAGAATTTCCGGACTCCTATACCAGAGAAGAGACAGCGGACTTATGAAAGTTGAGCTCCGGAGGTAAAATTTTGCATATTGGAGATTCCGGGTCCCCTTCTTTAAAGACACTATTGGCGCGAACAGCCGCCATTACCTTTACACGTCATAAGTGAGACTGAACAGTTGAGGCGCAGCGCTACAGCGGTAATTATCGCATTGCGATCCTGGTGAAGGCTCTGTGTCTCCTTCTTAGTTGTAATAAGACTGTCGGGAGAGTCTACATAGGACAGGCTCCTCTATCGCTGCACATAGAAAGGTGCGGGCTTCTTCCTAGGGGCCGGGGCACTGCTCTGGAGTAGGTCAAAAACGGCCTAGTTGCGGCTGTCACTCCTACTAACCATCAAACAGGCTGCAACGAAAGTCAGTTGTGAGTCCTGAGGGAAGACAGGATATACTTGGAGACGTATTTCTTAAAGGATATTTGTCTCTCCACATACATTCCATAACTGATTTGCCCCAGTGAGTCCCTCACTCCTTACAGAAGTCAATAAATGTAAAAACAGACACTCATAATGTGAATGCTGCAGTGGTCCGTTGGGCCAGGGACTTATTATAGTGATACATAAACAGGGAAGTTCACAGTGGTCATAGCTTCTTCACCTGGTGCACACATTTCAGTTACAGGGTCTAGAACTTTTTCATACCTCTCTAAAAGGGATTCTCAACTACCTGCCTTTATTAATATCACACAGGCGCTACTTATAACATGCCACAAGGGGCAAGGCGGAAAGCCGCTAACCCTAGTGAATACAGAAAGTCGGTGGCTGATCACTTTAAATTGAAAGCAGGAGCAGACAAGGCTTCAGACTGTAATATTGTTCCTCAGCACCACACGGAAATAAATACTAGTGAGGAGTGTGATTCCCATCTGCTAAACACCATGGCGGAGTCTGCAGCTTCAGACATAGTATCTACACTCACTGAAAGATTAAATTCTCTCCAAGACACCCTCACTAAAGCCATTAAAACCTCTGCAGCTGATTTACGTAAGGATATAGGTGCTATTAGTGAGCGCATCGATATCCTTGAGAGAAAACAAGAGGACCTCACAGTGGAGCAGGGTAACCTGGCGAATCACTCCCAAATACTAGTGGACATGCTAGACTCCATTGAAACAAAAATGGCTGACATGGAGGATCGGTCTCGCAGGAATAACTTGAGATTTAGGGGTATTCCTGAGGAGGTCCCATCTTCTGAGCTGTGCGCTTTTCTTACAGAACTGTGTGACATACTTCGGCCGGCTGGTTTCCCAAATGAGGCCTTGGTAGATAGGGTCCACAGGCTCCCTAAAGGAAGAAATGTACCGAGTGAAAAGCCTCGTGATGTGATAGCTAGATTTCACTTCTTTACCTATAAGGAACAAATCATTAAAGCTATGTTTCAGCGCCCAATTTTGCCCGAAAAATTCAAGAATATTCAGATATTCCCTGACTTGTCACAATTCACGATCCAGAAGAGAGGTCTATTTCGAGAGGTCACGAAATTACTGAGGCAACAAGGAATCAAATACAGGTGGGGTTACCCCACCAAACTCCTTATCCATAAAGATGGTCGTCTTTACACTGCTGATACCCCGGATATAGGTCATCTTTTACTCAAAGGCTGGATCTCCCAGAATTTCCAAGATCCAAGAGAAGAGCCTACCATACAGAAAGACCCTGTGCGACCATCCTCATCATCTTCCATTTTAAGGCCTTCTGCATTAGAATGGGGTTCTCTCCCGCAACGGTCTGCCTCTGCCAAAAGATACAGCTTTGCTATGGGCCCCACCAGACCTACCCACGGTGAAGATGAAACAGATGTTAATGACTGATGAGTATTTTAAACTTGTTCCTTGATCTCTGTTATATCCTTTCAAAAAAAAAATGTGTTTGTTTTTTCTCCCTGCAGGTTTGATTAATGGACCCTACATGGACATATTACTAGTTTAAATGGGTTAGTTGTCCCTTAGGTTTGCACCCCCTATGTGAGATGTTACACTGCCCCTGGGTTAAAAAAGATCTTGAAATGTCACTGGATACACCTGTAAACTGACGGCTTTGTCTCTTACGTTATGACCACCCCGTACACTACGCTGGGTGCGATTGCTTTTATGACCTACTAAGCTTATCACTTATAGATTGGTTCACTAGCATTATAATACACACATTTAGTTTTCCTAGTGGATGAGAATTTTAAGACCTTATTTCCCCACACAAATGCTAAGTACATTATTGAAATATGGTTTATTTCTTCATCCTAGAAGTTTACATTAATATGTTTAAGTATATGAGTTTCATATTCAGCCATTTTATCTCATAGTACTAAGATCTATAAGAATGCATTGCCAGAATTATATGTCTTTCACCTATGTCCAAATGTTTTTATAATTTGAGCGCAGCGCAGCCTAGTTTAGGATCAATATAGCTAATACTTTATTGAATGTTTATTTAAGCTTAGATAACGCTATGTTCTCTCATAGATTATAGTTGGAGGAGTGGATCAAGTGTGTACTGTATATGAGGCCTACTCTGCTAGTTTTTAGCTATCCTTAGATACCGGAAGGCCACATGATTCTATGTACTATAATTTTTTTTCACCGCTCCACTTTATCATACTAGCAGCGATTTGTTTCATGTCACAGGACTGATTTACTTGTTGTGTATAGACGTAAATCTAGTTTCAGCAGCCAGGATTTAATATTGAATTTATACCTTCTGCATGTGAGGTAGTGATCTTTATCTATGTCAATTAGGTTAGGAAAGTACTGCTGCGTTTAATAATGCACTGATGTTTTTTATGTTGAACTTTAGGTTTGCTTTATTTTAGGCCTCCATTATGGTATATGAGCTGTTCTCTCTATGTAATACTAACCTTGTTTTCTACAGGTTTCTCTGTCCAGAAATGTAACGAATGTACATTTAGTTTATTTTATGGATGATCTTCTTTTTTTTTTTTTTTTGGGACATTGCTCTCTTCAATAAGACTTTGAATATGTGCTTGAGACCTGGTCTACTTCTATAGCCTGGCTGATTACTGTAAGAGGTTAAAGTCTACATGCTTCATTATACCACTCTGTTGAACCTCATATCCTGTTACCTTATAATGTTGTTCTTCGTTATATAACAAGGTTTTGTTAACAGTATGCACCCTTAGACTATATCTATATGATTATAGGATTAGGACAGAAGAATGTCCTTTCTTAGGTTTGATTTCTATGTTAAATGGGTTGGGGAAGCACTGCTGCGTTTGGTAATGCACTGATGTTTTTTATGTTGAATTCTAGGATTGCTTTATTCTAGGCCTCCATTATGGTATATGCGATGTTTTCTATATGTAATACTTACCCTGTTCCTTACAGGTTTCTCTGTCCAGGAATGTCATGAATGTACATTTAGTTTATTTTGAATATGTGTTTGAGACCTGGACTTCTTCTATAGCCTAGTTGATTACTGTAAGGGGTTCAAATTTACATGTTTCATTATACCACTTTATTGAGCCTCATATCCTGTTACCTTATAATGTTGTTCTTCGTTATATAATAATGTTTTGTTAGCAGTATGCATCCTTAGATTATATCTATATGATTATATGACTAGGGCAGAAGAATGTCCTTTCTTTTTTTTTAGGTATGATTTAGATAATATATAACTATGTATGGATTCTGGTCTAGACAACATCTCACCTCATTATAAAATACACCTGGGGTGGTTAACCATCCTAGATCTCGCCCATTCCTCGGAATTGATGGGTTAAAATATCATATGTATCATAAATTCTCTCACCGACCTACAATACCTTAATTTTTAAGGTCAACTACAATATGCAATTAGATAATAGCTTCCCTATTTCATGTTAAGTTCAATTGCCCCTGGCCCGGACTATTGTCCTATTTACTGAAGTACTTTCAGCAGGCCTAGTGCCTACCTCCCCCCCCCCCGGGTAAAACCACAGTTTACCAAAAGTAAACAAACGAACACAGATTCCTTAGACTTATTCCCTTTCCATAGCTTTAGATTTGACGTGCTGGCCTGTGCACTTGTAATTATTCCTTATCCTTAGCTTTCGCTGAGGTATACTTTGTCTCCCTGGCCTTTCTGTCTAGCTTTTTCTTATTCTGACTAAACCTCTCCTCCCCCACTTCTATCCCTCACTCCCCTCTTCCTCTCCAATCCTTTTTTTTTTTTTTTTTTTTTTTTTTTTTTTTTAAATCATGAAGACGATATCTCATCTTCGTTTTGCGACCTTAAATGTAAAAGGTCTGAATATACCAACTAAAAGAAGTCTGTCTCATAACTTTTTTAAGAAACTCCGCAGCGATGTGGTCTTCCTTCAGGAGACTCACTGGGCGGTAGATAAACTCCCAAAAATTAAGTTTCTGCAATATCCAGTGATTTTCCACTCTCTTCATCAGGATAAAGGCAGAGGAGTATCTATCTTAATTAATAAAACAGTGGCCTTTCACCAGATACATGTCGAGAACGACCCTGAGGGTAGATTCTTGATACTGGTTTGTAAAATTAACAATCTCATTTATACCCTAGTCAACATATACGCCCCTAACCAAGGCCAATCAATTTTCCTTCGGAAGGATTTACATCTTGCCGAGAGACTGAGACAGGGGAAGTTAGTACTGGGGGGTGATTTCAACATGGTGTGGGACCCCTTGATTGATAGGCGGCTTCCAAACGGAAAAGACCTAGATAGGATTTCTAAAAATACTTCTTCTAAATTCCGTAATCTCATACACCAGTTCTCACTATATGATGTCTGGCGGTCATGCCATCCCAACTCGAGGGATTATTCTTTCTTTTCGACCCCACATAAGTCCTATTCCCGCTTAGACCATTTCTTTGTCGATTCTTGGACCATGAATGAGATCTCAGAATCCCAGATACACAGCTGCCCCTGGTCAGACCACGACGCGGTATCCTTCTCATTGAGTGAGGGAAGTTATACATCAAATAGGCCTACATGGAAATTTCCTAGATCCCTATGGGATGACAACACCTTCCTACAAAAAATCTCCGATAAAGTTGAGGAATTCCTCTTAAATAACCCGGCTGGCCAAACCTCTCATCAAATTAGATGGGCTGCCTTAAAAGCGTTTATCCGAGGTTTTTGCATAGCTACATTAACAGCTCAAAGGAAAAAATGGGGTGCTCCCCTAGGAAAATTAGTATGTGATCTTCGAATAAAAGAAAAGTTAAACAAACAGGCTCCCTCCACTGAGCTATCCGCTGATATTTTGTATCTGAAAGACCAGATTAAGGCTTTGGAAACAGAGAGAATTAAAAAGGCTATCTCGAAATTTAAACTTACTATGTACTATAAGAGCAATAAAGCGGACTCTTTGCTAGCAAAGAAACTCAAAAACCATGCAGCAGCCTCAAGGATTCCTTATCTTAGCCAAAATGGTCATAAGGTGTACGCGCCAGATGACATCGGCAAATCTTTTGCTGAGTTTTATGAGACCCTTTACAATATCGAAAAAGTTGAGAAGCCGATTATGGCATCGGTTAATGACATATCTGCTTTTCTCCGTACTTTAAAGTTGCCTTCATTATCTGAAGCGGATGGCAATAAGCTGATAGAACCTTTTTCTATATCTGAAATTCAAGAGACAATTAAACAGATAAAGAACAATAAAGCACCGGGCCCTGACGGGTTTACTGGTCAGTTTTACAAAAAATTAAGCCCCAAACTACTGCAAACTCTATGCCAGGTTTTCAATGAGGTAAAATCGGAGGGCCACATTCTTACAGAGAACTTAGAAGCCACTATTGTTACAATACCCAAGCCCGGGAAAGATCCTTCACTATGCTCTAATTTTCGTCCCATTTCCTTATTAAACGTGGATACTAAATTATATTCTAAATTAATAGCGGATAGGGTCGCTCACCTCCTTCCCTCCCTGATTAAAGTTGACCAAGTTGGCTTCATCCCGGGTCGTCAGGGTCCTGATAATACCCGGAGATTATTAAATATCTTCACTGAAGCCAAAAAATCTAATATACCCCTGATGGCCCTGTCACTAGACGCCGAGAAGGCCTTTGACAGGGTCAGATGGGAGTATTTATGGGAGATGTTGAAGGCCTTTGGATTTCCCCGACCAGCAATTGACATGATCAAGGTACTATACTCTAATCCATGTGCTAGGGTGAGAGGTATGGGTTTTTGCTCCCCTAAAATTAATATTTCAAACGGCACTAGACAGGGCTGTCCACTATCCCCTTTAATCTTTGCCCTAGCAATGGAACCCTTGGCACAGGCCATAAGAGACTCCCCACAAATCAAAGGCGTTCCTGTGAACGATAGGGAGGAGAAAATCGTCTTATATGCGGACGATGTTACAATTCTTCTTACCGATCCCACCTCCTCGATTAATCCGGTCTTCTCAGTCTTGGAACAATTTGGCAAGTTCAGCTTTTATAAAGTCAATGTAACCAAAACCGAAGCATATTGTATTAATATCCCCGAAGAACAGCTTACTGTTCTACAGAGTGAACATAACTTCCGATGGTCTTTCTCTTCCCTCACACACTTGGGCATAAAGCTTAGTGCTGACATTAGCTCTGTGATTAAACTCAACTTTGACCCATTGCTCACAGAATTACAAACTCTAACTCGCAGATGGGATTTTAAGGAAATTTCTTGGCTGGGCCGTGTGGCCACCATTAAAATGTCTCTACTCCCTAAGGCCTTGTATATCTTTCGATGTCTCCTGCTAAACATTCCACATAGCATACTCCAACAGATACACCAGATATTTACTAAATATGTCTGGGAGGGTAAAACACCCAGGATTGGACATAAGATTATGCAAAGGGAATATGCTAGAGGGGGAGTAGCCTTTCCAAACATTTTTTTATACTATGAGGCAACTAGACTCTCCCATATAGCTGCCTGGGGCCCCGGCGCAGAAAAACCAGGCTGGTATGGTTTGGAGGAGATGTCTATACCTCGAAACCTAATCCTCTCAGATGTCATATGGGTTCCCAGTTATAAGTCTATAACTAAACTAATCGCAAATCCTATTGTTCAACAAAACATCAGTTTATGGCATAGCCTTAGACATCACTCTGAGATCGCCCCACACCCCTCCCCAATACACCAGATAAGAGGCCTAATCTGGAATCTGCCCGGTGCTCACATTGATTTCTGGGATACTGGGCAACATTCGGTATCTGCACGCTTTTACTACAACAATACTCTGATGTCAGTCTCACAGATCATTAATTCAATTGATGACCCCCCCCGTTGGCTAAGATTTGAATGCTATAGGTTATTGAGCCTACTAAAATCATGGGACTTCCCTAAACGAAACCTCAGACCGCTCTCTAAATGGGAACATAGATGGCAGAGTGGACTGGGAAGGTACAAGCCACTTACTTTTCATTATAGAGCTCTACTTCATGACCAATCCAAAGGTCTCCCTTGGCAGATTAAAACGTGGTGCAGAGACCTAAACTCGACACTCTCTGAACTCGATATTGACAGGGCTATAACTCTAACAAAAAAGACATTACATTGTGTGACTATTTTTGAGGGCTATATTAAACTTCTGTTGAAATGGTATAGAGTGCCCACTAGATTGTCCAAAATGTTTGTGGGCTCGTCTCCATTATGCTGGCGACAGTGTGGTGGAGAGGGCTCTGACCTCCATATATGGTGGCAGTGCCCGAAGCTAGTCCCTCTCTGGCGGGACGTGGAGACCTTGCTCCACTCCATGAATCTCCCTGTAACTTTGACCCCCCAGTGCATCGTTTTCCATGTGTTTGAGGCCGGACTATCTAAACATAATAAACAACTGTTAATATACATCATCTCTGCCACAAAGCTGTGTATTGCTAGAGCGTGGAAGCAGGTGGAGCCACCCTCTCTAACTGCTGTCTGCGAAACTGTGCAATTTCTGGCAACAATGGAAAAATCGATATATAGTTCCCTCGATCGAATGGAAGACTATTGGGAGATCTGGTCTGATTGGATACAGATCCTATGATAAGTATAGAAAGACATCTGGAAACAGGAATTCTATGTATAATGTACACAATTTATTTTTATTTTTATATATTTTTATTTTTTTTTTATTTTTTTTTTTTCCCCTCTTCCCCCCTTCCTCCCCCCCCCTTCCCCTCTATTTCTTTTTCTTCTTGGCTTACCTCTTTTTCTCTCTACTCTGGTTTCCTCCCTATGCCAGAGACTGGAAAGATATGATTGATACGCCAGGTCAGCATGATCTTTTTTTTCTCTTCCGAATTCAAGCATATGATAGTACCCCTCAGCCCCCTTGAGGTGGGGTTGTAAGACACCAACAAAAAACAATCAAAAACAAATTGAGGGTTCGATAGTCCCTAGACTTAGATGAACAGGAGTGGTGCTTCTGACATTAGTTATTCTAAATACGTGTAGGAACTTGTTTTGTTGTATTGGTTTCTTATATATCTATATTGATATTATATTATGTTGTGAATTTATGTCGGATGCACTGTATTTGATTTATGTTTCCTTTTTTCCCTCAATAAAAAAACTTTAAAATAAGAATAGGGTCATTTTTTAGAAGGTGCCAATGCTTTTTTAATATTTTACTTATTGTTTTATGGTCATCGCTATATTGTGTAATAAATGGGACATTACACTCACTTATATCTTTTATCTTTTTTTGTTTGTATTGTAAAAGTGATTCCCTCTCTGTATTTCTTGCTGTATTTCTTCTGTATAACCTCGTTCTTTAAACTTTTGCTGTAACAAAACAATCTGTTCTTTAAAGTCAATCATTTTTGTACAATTCTTCTTTATTCTCAGGCATTGTCCTACTGGTATGTTTTCTTTCCACTTTCTATAGGGGCAACTGGATGCATGTATGTAACCATTACTGTCTACTTTCTTAAAGTGTGTCTTAGTTATCAGATTCTCCTCTTCTATCATTATATCAAGATCCAGAAAGGTGATTTTATCTTTACTTTGATTATAAGTGAAGGTAAGGCCTCTGTCATTACTATTCATTTCTAAAAAGAATTATTCTAGTGTTCTGCTATCCCCTTTCCAGATAATAATAATATCATCAATGTATCTTTTGAATAGTACAAGATTCGCACAGAGCTCAGAGAACTGTAGGAATCTCTGTTCCCACTCTCCCATAAATTAATTTGCATAACTCGGTGCGAATCTTGTACCCATTGCTGTACCCTCTATCTGTAAGTAATATATCCAGTCAAATGAGAAATAATTATGTTCTAGTATAAAACGAATACTTTCAAGTAAGAATTCCCTTTGTTCTATAGGCACCTCTTTATCTTTTTAAGAAACTTTCTACTGCTTCAATGCCTAAGTTGTGGTTTATGAAAGTATATAGTGATGCAACGTCACAGGTTGCCATTATAAATTCACCTTCCCATTTAATATCCTGTAAGATCCCTAATACACTCATAGGGTCTTTCAGATATGAGTCCAATTTTATTACGTATTTTTGTAAAAATGTGTCCACATATTGGGATAGGTTAGCCGTAATGGACCCTATCCCGGAGACAATTGGTCTCCCAGGGGGATTAAAAAGATCCTTATGGACCTTGGGGAGAAAATAAAAAAATGGTATTCTAGGATATTTTGGTATAATATAGTTGAACTCTTTGTCTTTCAAAATACCTTTTTCTTTCCCTTTAGTCAATATTTTAATAGTGAGAGGACATCCAAGATGAGAAATGAGAAAGGCAGTTACTGACACGAGTTAGTAAGAAAGGAGGTAGGTCTGGTGCAGAGAGGTAGATTTGGGTGTCATCGGCATACAAAAGATATTGAAACCCATGGGACTTTATTAAGGAACCTAATGATGACATATAGATTGAAAAGAGAAGGGGACCGAGGACAGAGCCTTGAAGCACCCCAACAGAAAGTGGTAACGGGGAGAGGATGCTCCGGAGAAGGCTACACTAAAGGTACGGTTAGATATATAGGAAGAGAACCACAAGAGAGCTATGTCACAGATGCCGAAGGATTGGAGGGTTTGGAGCGAAAGAGGGTGGTCAACAGTGTCAAAGGCTGCAGACAGATCAAGGAGGATAAGCAGAGAGAAGTGGCCTTTAGATTTTGCTGTAATTAGGTCATTGGTAACCTTGACAATTGCTGTGTCTGTGGAGTGATGGGGATGAAATCCAGATTGCAGTGGGCCAAGAAGAGAGTTTATTGTAAGGAAATGGGATAGACATGCATATACTAGCTTTTAAAGGAGCTTTGAGGCAAGAGGGAGTAGGCAAATAGGACAGTAGTTGGATGGGAAGGTTGGATCGAGGGAAGGATTTTTGAAGATAGGTGTGATCAGTGCATGTTTTAAAGATGAGGGAAATATACCAGGGCTGAGGGAGAGGTTGAAAATGTGTGTGAGTATGGGGTTGAGGGTAGAAGAGAGGGAGTAGCTGTGAGGGGATAGGGTCAAGGGGACAGGTAGTGAGGTGGGAGGACAGTATAAGGGCAGAAACTTCTTCCTCTGTAACAGGTGCAAAAGAGCTAAATTTAAGGGTATTTGGGTTTTGGATGATTGTGAGCTTTGGAGGGGGTGGGAGATTGGTACTAAGTTGAGAGGTGATTTCATTTCTGATTGAGTCAATTTTGTTATTGAAGCGGCTGGCAAAATCTTGTGCTGAGAGAGAAGTTGTAATAGGAGGTGGGGGTGGGCGGAGAAGAGTATTGAACGTGGAAAACAGACGTTTTGGGTTAGAGGAAAGAGTAGAGATGAGATTAGAGAAGTATTGTTGCTTATAAAGATAAGGGCAGAATAGTAGGAGTTCAGGATGAAAATTTAGTGAAGAAAGTCAGCTGAACTTTGAGATTTCCTCCAGTGTTGCTCAGCAGTACGGGAACATCTGCGTAGGTACAGTGTCAGAGGATTTTCTTTCTGACAAATTTCAAAGTTATGTCTATTTGCACTTCTCCTGTATCATGCGACAGCCATCAGCCAATCACAAATGCATACACGTATATTCTATGAATTCTTGCACATGCTCAGTAGGAGCTGGTGACTCAAAAAGTGTAAATATAAAAAGATTGTGCACATTTTGTTAATGGAAGTAAATTGGAAGGTAGTTTAAAATGTCATGCCCTATCTGAATTATGAAAGTTTAATTTTGACTTAAGTGTACCTTTAAGTTCACAGTGTATATGAGGCAATATAGTAAGACTAGAGAGGGCATAACAAACAATTCTATTTCCTAGTAATTAAGAAATAATCTTCGAAATAACAACATAATGACAGCAGAGCACTGAGCTAAATTATTACAATTATGGAATGTGTCTCTGAGGGCTAAGTAGCTTATCCAGTGTGTTGATGGGTATGTGATAACATATACAGTATATATATTGCCCCAGAGTAGAATCCTAGACAGTGAGTGACAGCATACTGAGCCACAGGCTGTCACTCATAAACCTGCATGTGGAGGGGATCCGTCATTAAAAGGTATGAATAAAATAAAACTAAAAACTAAAAAAGACAGATAGATGTATGTGGATGCATAGATAGAAAAAACAATAGATAAACAGACATTGCCATGAAATGGACAAGGATTCTGAAAATACAATAGTGAGATAAATGTAGTTAGATGAGACAAGATAGTTGAGACTTTATAAATATCAATTTCTTTAAAATGGCACTTTCTATATTTTTTGCTTTGAAGGGTATTTTTTGCATGCTTCTAAAATCAAACATTAATAAGTGGCATAAACTTGTTTAACCAACTTGTCATGCATTTAAAGAATATTTTTAATGCACAAAAAAATACATATTTGATAGCACCTTCCTGGCTTCTTTTAAAAATTCAGAATTACTCTCATATTAGATTAGTCTGGGAGTTGGGAAGTGGATCTTTGGCACTTTCCAAAGCAATTAGTATGAAGGTTTCAAATATATATATATAACATGTATACAAATATTACTCTTAAGTTGACTTACGTTTGTTAAGGTTATTTTGTAGCTAATATAAATATGAAACTTTTTTAATTCATGGGATAAAATAGAAAGTGTTATCTGATTGTGTTGATTTTTATGCGTAATCATAATGTAATTTACTGCCTGTTTACTATAATATTGATACCAGTTTATCATTTTAGCAAACACCACTTTTTCAGTCCCTTGATTTATATTAAAAGCTCATCTCTATTTTTTTTCTTTCTAAAATGTAATTTTTTATTATCTCTGCTCTACTTTATAAGAATCTTAATACCACCAAGAGAGGGACAATTATTTGCAAAGTGAGTCTTTGAAATGATGACAATGCAAGAATAATACATCCCAAGAGTAAGGGCTTATACAGAGTAGTTTAAAATGACAAATGATATAGCATGTTATAAAACAGAGTGAGATTTGTAGGTACAAAACACAAAATAATCTGTATAGACTTTAACATAACAAAACATACATATGAGGATAGGAATATGATAGTAATTTTAATTTCTCTTACACAATCTATTTATTTCTCATATGTTGGGTATCATTCCAAATGTATAGATACATTTCCCTCTTATACTGTAATTCTTTATCATCATTAAACGACATCATGTCCCTACAAGTTGTATTCCTTTATATACCGTTTTTCTAGTTAAATGACCCATTCCTGACTGTTATTTTATTCTAAATCAGTTCTTTCAATTCTATCCATTCTTTTTATCTACTTCCACACACATTTCTATAATTTCTCTTCACCTCACATTCTCCTACTTAGATTTTTCTTTTTCTCCCTTTTTAATTACACAATTCATTTTAAAGAATTCTTAAATATAGAATTGCAAAATCAACAAAAGCATAAGAAGAGAATGCATTAACCCTTACTTTGAATTTACTTTGAATTTCAAACAAGGAATAGATTTTTTACGGACAAATTTCAAAGTTACTTCCATTTTCCATGTCCCCTGTATCAGTTGACAGCCAACAGCCAATCACTAACATATATATGTATATCCTATCAATTACCCACGCGCAAGTAGCAGCTAGTGCCTCAGAAAGTGTGTATATAAAAAGTGTACATTTTGATGATGGTTGTAACCTAGAAAGTTTTTTTTTAATTGCATGCTGTATATGAATCATGAAAGTTTAATTTTGACCCTTTAATTATTTTTCTTTTTTTTAAACATTAAGCTTTTTTTTTTCTTATTTCATGACTTTACTGTTTTCTTGTCTAATCAGCATGGTTCTGGAAATATTCATCTGCTTCTTCACTTTTCATTTTATCCATTGTCTTGCGGATTCTCCAATCTGCTCCTTCAAAAGTCCCCAACTAAATCGATATTCACGAGATGGGGACATCATTCTAGCAGGTTTCTTCCCAATGCACACAGCATGGAATTATCAAGATAATTCTTTTACAGAGTGGGAGAAACCCATGGTGTGTGATAGGTGAGTCCTCCAGTATACTCATAAGTGTTCTCCACAGAAAATGTTGCCAGCCAAGTGGCATGATGAAGTAAATGGAGGCAGTGTAAATGATAACATTTATTCATAGCACAAATTAATGGCATAATTTAACATGAATTGATTTAAACGGACATGAAACCCAAAATGTTTCTTTCATGATTTAGGTAGAACATACAATTTAAAAAAAACCTATCAAATTTGCTTTATTCTCTTGCTATCATTTGTTGAATGAGCAGTAATGCCCTACTGGTTTCGAACTGAACACATGGGTGAGCCAATGACAATCGGTATATATATGCAGCCACCATTCAGCAGCTAAACCCTAGGTTCTTTGCTGCTCCTGAGCTTACCTAGACAAACCTTTCAGCAGAGGATAACAAGAGAAGGAAGCAAATTAAATAATAGGCATAATTTGGAAAGTTGTTTAAAATGGTATGCTCTGTCTAAATCATAAGGGTCTAATTATGACTTTACTGTCCTTTTAATGATAGTCTGGGCAACAAACGATGAAAAATAAATGTTAGCTAATTTTAGCTTAATATTGTTTTAAATTTTAGCCAGGTGGTCAGTAAAATCAGCCGGGTGGTGTAGCCATTAAATAGGTGCTGGGGAGAACACTGCTCATTAACCCTCATCCAAGCATTAATATACTAACTGGTTAAAATATTTAGTATTGATAAAAATAGTAGTGAATTCCAACTTTGCTTTTCAATTAATTTTGCTTAAAAAAATATTGATAATGTTGAACAATTACAATTGACATAGTAAATATTTTCATGTCTTTGGTTACTTGTTGCAATAGTAGTAGACTCAAGTGCACAAAACCTCTGAGATGGCAAAGCGAAATCACCCCAACTTGCTTGCTCGGGGTGATTGACAGTTTTGTAATGACGCATATGGGACATCGTATGCAGCGAAGACGTGCAGACAAATTCTTAAGTTGAGAAGCTTGTCCACACACCGCTTAATATTACATGGGTCCCAAATTGCTATTGCATTGTCTTGTTATCATGCATTTGTTGATTATGCAAATCTACTGTATTTCCTGGACCTTTAAATAGTTATAAATACCGAAAAAGATTAATAATTATCTCCAACTTCTCTCTTCCAAAAGGTTTGGAATTTTTAAACATTTGTTTGAAATAGTTTCCATTCAGTTCATAAATAATTATAAAATAAGAATCTTTTTTACATGAATAATTGTTATGTCTTTGCAAATTACATTTTTCATATATATGAAAAACATTTGCTGAACAAATTCAACATCATTTTTTGTAAGACCTCAAACCATAGTATTCTGCATTAGTAACACTACACCTATGAGTATTGGATAAAATATTATTTATTTACTTGAAAAATATTTGTCTGAAATCTAGTAGTGTTTATGTATATGGTAAGTACAATGTTTATTCAAGATTCTTTTATTTGGTTTTATCTGTATTTTCAACATTTTCTCTCATGTATATAAGTATCTGTATAAAGCAGTTATTGACATTTTCATATATACTGTAAATTATATGTACATTTCAAGTGTTGTGCATTTTCAAAATAATTCCCTGCTCAATAGCAGATTTCAATACCACATTATAAATAATATATTGAATGATATTCATATATACTGTAAATTAAATGTACATTTTTAACATTTCAGTGACAATGGGTAGTGCATTTTCATAAGAATTCCCTACACAATAGCTTTCAATACTACAAAATAAAAAAACTCAGTAGTAATGCTTTTATTGTGAATAATAAATTAAAATTATAATTTATAAACTGAATGACATTCTTGAAAAATTAATTAGCTTAATTATCAGTTAGCCGTGAGAGTTACCATCTGTAAAACATCCTATCGCCTACTGATTTTTCATTAAAAAAAAAATCATTCCTTTTATATATATTTCTAATCCCCCAACATTTTAACTGAAATATGCATTGGTTTGTTAAGTTTGATTGTATTTTGCTATTAAGTAACAGGAACTTAAAGGGACATGAAACCCACATTTTTTCTTTCATGATTTAGAAAGAGCATGTCATTTTAAACAACTTTCTAATTTACTTCTATTATCTAATTTGCTTCATTCTCTTGATATCACTTGCTGAAAAGCATATCTAGATATGCTCAGTAGCAGCTTATTGGTTGCTGCACATAGAGGCCTCGTGTGATTGGCTCACACATGTGCATTGCTATTTCTTCAACAAAGGATATCTAAAGAATTGAGCAAATTAGATAATAGAAGTAAATTGGAAAGTTGTTTAAAATTACATGCCCTATCTGAATCATGAAAGTTTAATTTTGACTAGACTGTCCCTTTAAAGGGATATGAAACCCAACATTTTTTTTTTTAATATGAGATTCTTTGCTTTATTCTCTTGGCAGCCTTTGATGAAGAGCAGCAATGTACTACTGTGAGCGAGCTGAACACATTTGGGGATCCAATCACAAGAAACATAAATGTGCGGCTATTAATCAGCAGTGACCTTACAGTAGTGCATTGCTGTTACTGAGCCTGCCTAGGTATGCTTTTCAACAAATGATGCCATGGAAATGAAGCCAATTACATGTCACTTTAATATGTTTTTAATTTGTCATCTAATTATCTAACACTCATTCTTCTTTTTATTGTTTAGCCTTCATTCTTTAAATTTTCTCTATCAATTCTCTCTGTTAAAGTAGAGTAATGTTATCCTAAAATAAACAAAAGGCATGTATAAATTAAAATAAAAACAAGATCCTTCTGACTTATAACCTAGATAGATAAACAGTAGATTAATTATATAACAAGCATACTACACAGATACTTGGAGTGAAAATTAACTTTTGGAGGAAAATAAATAAAATAATAATAATATATATATATATATATATATATATATATATATATATATATATATATATAATTTGCTGCTTTAAGCTATATTTTATTAGCGTTGCTTACAAAATCAGCCTAGCTGGCAGTTTTGAAAGCACCAGTTTTTAAAATTGAATTATTAAAATAGAAACTTAAACACTTAAACACCATTAAAACTTGTGTTTTAGAGAATGATATTTGAAATATTTTTGTTAATTTCAAAGTTTCACACGGGACTATACATTAGTTGGTTTAGAGAAATATAGCCAGGATTTATTTTAATATTTTATTGACTGTCACATTCCAACTTCCTTATGTTATACATAGTAACCTTTTTTTTAAAATATATTTTCATAGTCACCATGTACCTCTCTCTCTCTCTCTCTCTCTCTCTCTCTTACCTACTGTATACAGAATTTGTATGCACTTATTTACTTGTGTCTGTTTTTTTTTTTATGTAAAACTGATTCTATTGCTATTGCAACATTATATGATAAATCAACAATTTCATAAATTGAAGTTAATTACAACCCCATTTAACAAACAGCGGACGGACACGTTTTTTTGTCATAGTCACCATGTTTGTACCTACCTATATACATATTATCATGCACTTATTTGCTTGTGTCTGTTGTTTTGTTTTTTAGGTAAATCTTAATCACAAAAACATTGCTAGATTAGATGATAAATTAACAATTTAGTAAATTATACTGAAAGGGCATACCACCCCAAATATCAAACAGTAGACGGGCAAGTCAGGGAACTTGCCTGATTGTGTTTGAGCTGACAAAACATATCGTGCTTCCTCAACCTTCTCTTGGTCTGAGCTGCATATTTTTACTTTCTAAATTGTTTTGAAGCATATTATGCTTTTATAAAGAAAGACTAAAACCTCATAAGTTATTGGTCAGTTAAAAACGGAGTGCTAGCGGACAGTGGTTTAACTTCTGTATATCTTAGGACTATGTCATACCCTTAAAAGACAGGTTATCTTTTCTGTCTCATGAGATGGAACTTATTTTTATACACTATGCTTTTGTTACTATTAGTCTAAATAAAAGAGTGGTGTTGTTTTCCTAGATAATATCTTCATTTATAGATTTTGTTATATTTTTGTGTAATTAATTATAAAAGCTACATTTTTAGTTGTTGCTTTGTTATCTGTAAGCATTCAACATATTGTTTAAGTTTGCAGATATGGATAATCTCTACATTGAATAAGTTAACTTTACATTAAATATTGCAAGTTTTTGAAAATTAGTTTTGCTGATTAGTAGTGATGACGCGAACCTAAAATTTTGCGTTCACGAACGGCGGATGCAAACTTCCACAACTGTTCGCGAACGGGCGAACCGGGCGGAGAACCGCCATAGACTTCAATAGGCAGGCGAATTTTAAACCCACAGGGACTCTTTCTGGCCACAATAGTGATGGAAAAGTTGTTTCAAGGGTACTAACACCTGGACTGTGGCATGCCGGAGGGGGATCCATGGCAAAACTCCCATGGAAAATTACATAGTTGATGCAGAGTCTGGTTTTAATCCATAAAGGGCATAAATCACCTAACATTCCTAAATTGTTTGGAATAACGTGCTTTAAAACATCAGGTATGTACACTACTGTTACACCAGATATGAGTTGCACTGGGGTGACACTGTGCCCTGGCAGGCAGGCACTTAAACACACAGGTGTGAAGGAAACTGACTGCTATTATTTAACACAGTCAAAAAGTGTTTGTTTTTTTTAAATCTACACTACTGTTACACCAGATATGAGTTGCACTGGGGTGACACTGTGCCCTGGCAGGCAGGCACTTAAACACACAGGTGTGAAGGAAACTGACTGCTATTATTTAACACAGTCAAAAAAGTGTTTTTTTTTTTACATCTACACTACTGTTACACCAGATATGAGTTGCACTGGGGTGACACTGTGCCCTGGCAGGCAGGCACTTAAACGCACACGTGTGAAGGAAACTAACTGCTATTATTTAACACAGTCAAAAAAGTGTTTTTTTTTTTTAAATCTATACTACTGTTACACCAGATATGAGTTGCACTGGGTTGACACTGTGCCCTGGCAGGCAGGCACTTAAACACACAGGTGTGAAGGAAACTGACAGCTATTATTTAACACAGTCAAAAAAGTGTTTTTTTTTTTAAATCTACACTACTGTTACACCAGATATGAGTTGCACTGGGGTGACACTGTGCCCTGGCAGGCAGGCACTTAAACACACAGGTGTGAAGGAAACTGACTGCTATTATTTAACACAGTCAAAAAAGTGTTGTTTTTTTTAAATCTACACTACTGTTACACCAGATATGAGTTGCACTGGGGTGACAATGTGCCCTGGCAGGCAGGCACTTAAACGCACACGTGTGAAGGAAACTGACTGCTATTATTTAACACAGTCAAAAAAGTTTTTTTTTTTTAAATCTATACTACTGTTACACCAGATATGAGTTGCACTGGGGTGACACTGTGCCCTGGCAGGCACTGAAACGCACACGTGTGAAGGAAACTGACTGCTATTATTTAACACAGTCAAAAAAGTGTTGTTTTTTTTAAATGTACACTACTGTTACACCAGATATGAGTTGCACTGGGGTGACACTGTGCCCTGGCAGGCAGGCACTTAAACACACACGTGTGAAGGAAACTGACTGCTTTTATTTAACACAGTCAAAAAAGTGTTTTTTTTTTAAATCTACACTACTGTTACACCAGATATGAGTGGTGGCACTGAGCAAGTGGGCACAGTATACGCTGTGAGTCTGACACACACGCTGGCAGGCAGACAACTGCAATTAGATTACACAGGAAAAAAAAAAAAGCAGCCCTAAAAAGGGCTTTTTGGGGTGCTGTCCTTACAGCAGAGATAAGATGAGTCCTTCAGGACTGTAGTGGACACTGAATACACTAGCCTAGCTATAGATTTCCCTACTAAATCAGCAGCAGCTACACTGTCCCTCCTCTCACTAACAATGCAGCTTCCAAATGAATCTAAAATGGATGCTGTCTAGGAGGTAGGAGGGTCTGCTGCTGATTGGCTGGAATGTGCCTGCTGACTGTGAGGTACAGGGTCAAAGTATTACTCAATGATGATGAATAGGGGGCAGATCGAACATCGCATATGTTCGCCCGCCGTGGCAAAAGCGAACATGCTATGTTCGCCGGGAACTATTCGCCGATTAGTTGTCAGGTGGTGCTGTGAGTACAAAATGGTAATTATACCATCTGGTGACTGGGTTTATTTTTTGCATCAGTATCATACAACTGTTCTGTTCTATATAATTTGTTTCTTCTAATTTATTTCAAATTACTTGATATACCTACTGCATAGTCTTAAATGTATGGAAAATTGTTCCTTTGTGTTTATTTTTGTATTTAAAATAACAAATTTTAACATTTAAACCATCTTCTAGGACATGCCCATAACAATGGTCTGAGTCTACGGGTAAAGCAGACCTGCTAATGTTATTTATTTTATGAATTGAAATGCTAATTATTGCTGGGTGTTTAATATGCACAAGCAGTTATGGGAGATTCACTGGGAGATTAATCAGTGCTATTGTATCATGTTTGCATAGCTTTTCTACAGAGAAAATGTTTGTTATTCATATTATCAGTATAGGTAGGGATAAAATAGGCAACAGTAGCTATTTCAAACAACAAAGAATGGTAAAGAAGCTGTATGCAAACAATTAATTACACTCAGGCAGATAAAATGGACCACTGGAAACAAATTAAAGGGATAGCCTATAGATGTTTTGTTTAAAAATATAGATAATACCTTTATTACTCATTCCCCAGTTTTGCATAACCAACACTGTTATATTAATACATTTTTTACCTCTGTGATTACCTTGTATCTAAGCCTCTGCAGACTGCCCCCTTTTCTCAACGCTATTTACCAACTTGCATTTTTAGCCAGTCAGTGCTGACTCCTAGTTAACTCCATTGGAGTAAGCACAATGTTATCTAATATGGTACACATGAACTAGCACTATCTAACTGTGAAAAACTGTAAAATTCACTGAGATAAGAGGCGACCTTCAAGGGCTTAGAAATTAGCATATGAGCCTACCTAGGTTTAGCTTTCAACAAAGAATACCAAGAAAAAAAAGGAAATTTGATGATAAAAGTAAATTGGAAAGTTGTTTAAAATTGCATGCCCTATCTGACTCATTAAAGTTTTATTTTGACTTTACTGGTCCTTTAAAGGGGAGAACATTATAGAGTACAATTTCCCTTTTAAGCTTTTTAATCTCCTCTATTTCTGCCTATTTTTTCAGATACAGCTCTGTGTCATACACCTGGCTACAGACAATGATATTCACTATTGAAGAGATAAATGCTAATACAGCTCTACTCCCCAATATCTCTCTGGGTTTCCAATTATTTGACACATGTTTCTCCATTTCACGCTCTCTGTGGGGAACACTTTGGACATTGTCGGGAACAGACAAACCTATCCTTAATTACCAGTGTCACAAAAAAGTGCCTCTAGTGCTATTTGCGGATATCATATCATTAACATCTATTGCAATTGCAACTTTATTAAGCGTCTACAGATACCCCCAGGTAAAAGCCATGCTGGATAAGTAGCTGTTAAAGGAACAGTAGAGATTTTAATATTAAATATTAAGTTATGCGTAATAAAACAACTTTGCGGTATACTTTCATTATTTATTTAGCTCTGAAAATGTTAGATTTTGTCATTCTCGAAGCTGGAAATGTACCCTGCTGCCTTTCCAATGTATGTGTATATGTATTTATATGTGTGTATATATGTATTTATATGTGTGTATATATGTATTTATATGTGTGTATATATGTATTTATATGTGTGTATATATGTATTTATATGTGTGTATATATGTATTTATATGTGTGTATATATGTATTTATATGTGTGTATATATGTATTTATATGTGTGTATATATGTATTTATATGTGTGTATATATGTATTTATATGTGTGTATATATGTATTTATATGTGTGTATATATGTATTTATATGTGTGTATATATGTATTTATATGTGTGTATATATGTATTTATATGTGTGTATATATGTATTTATATGTGTGTATATATGTATTTATATGTGTGTATATATGTATTTATATGTGTGTATATATGTATTTATATGTGTGTATATATGTATTTATATGTGTGTATATATGTATTTATATGTGTGTATATATGTATTTATATGTGTGTATATATGTATTTATATGTGTGTATATATGTATTTATATGTGTGTATATATGTATTTATATGTGTGTATATATGTATTTACAGACATATATACACACATAAACACATTAATACTTATATACACATATATATTTACAGTACATATACATAAGTGCATTGGAGCCCTTTGCAGTTAAAGGGACAGACTGCTCCTGAATTTTTATTTTTTAAAAAGATAGATAATCTTTTTATTACCCATTCTCAGCTTTGCATAACCAACACAGTTATATTTATACACTTTTTTTTCCTCTGTGATTACCTTGTATCTAAGCCTCTGCAGACTGCCCCCTTGTTTCAGTTCTTTTGACAGATTTGCATTTTAGGCAATCAGTGCTGAACCCTTTTAACTCCACAGGCCTGAGCACAATGTTATCTATATGGCACAGATGAACTAACACCCTCTAGCTGTGAAAACTGTCAAATGCATTCAGATAAGAGGTGGCCTTCAAGGCTTAGAAATTGGCATATGAGCCTACCTAGGTTTAGCTTTCAACAAAGAATACCAAGAGAACAAAACAAACTTGATGATAAAAGTATATTGGAAAGTTTTTTTAAAACTACATGCCCTATCTGAATCATGAAAGTTTAATTTTGACTAGACTGTCCCTTTAAGTAACTGAAAACATGGAATATTACATTTATGCAATATTCTTATTTAATAAATAGTTTTACTGTGTATGTACTGTAAATATTTCACATTCCTATGTTCTTCACATAGGGGAATATGTTCTAATTATTTTTAAATAGAAATTCATATATATATATATATATATATATATATATATATATATATGTATATATCTATAATCATATTTATATATATATATATACTGTATATTTATATATACATATATATATATATATATATATACACTTTACCATAAAACCATTATATATATATATATATATTATTTATATATATATATATATATATATATATATATATATAAAATGTTATTTATGAATAAATAGTGCATATTCTTCTATGCAAAGAACATTGAAATGTGAACTATTAATTTTTCATGTTGGGTTAGCGCACTTGGTTAAATGTGATCAGTTTTGTGCGCAAATAAGGGTGTTAATTTTTTCCCACTTTTCCCACTCCATGGAAGTCTATGGGGGAATATGTTAATCCGGTCATGTTATTCGAAGTTTAGCTTTTTGCTTGTGTCGGGTTAGTGCTTGTGCGAAAACATTTTACTTTTTACTTGCTTTTTACTCAATTTGCGCAAAAAGCTTACTTTTAGCAAAGTTAACACGTGAGCGAGAGTGCTAAATAGAACGCCACTTGTAATCTAGCCCAAAATGTTTAAATATGTATTTAATTTTTTCTATAATGAAGTTTCATTATTTTTATTGCATTTTCTATAATTTCATTTGATATGAATCACAATCAACATTTAGCGTAGTCATTTTAAATGGCTTGTGGCTGAGATAGAGTAATGAATGATAGAACTGAAAGTAAACATGGGTCAATATACTTTAAAAAATTTTGAAGATTGAAATAAAATCAATGCATATTTATAAATATATTTATTCTATTTTCTCCACAGAAAGATGCTAGGCATATTCACATTTCTCTTCTCAATCTCACGTTTTACTTTATTTTATTTCTTTCCTCTCCAGATTAGTTTCACGTCTTCTTTAGCCTCTCTGAACAATCGATTCTTGTATCCTTCCTTTTTCCGCACTACTAGTAGTGATGACAACCAGGCCAAGGCCTTGGCCCAACTAGTGTCTTACATGGGCTGGAAATGGGTTGGTTTGTTGTCTCTTGAAGAAGAATATGGAATCTTGGGTTCCCAAGTCCTTAAACAAGAACTTCAGATATTAGGTGTATGCATTGCTTACCATGAGACTTTTGGACCAAGGTCTTCTTTCATAAAGATGCAGTATATCACTGATATAGTCATTCAGTCATCAGCAAAAGTGGTTATAGTCTTCTCTAGGGATCCAGTCACCAATCCACTAGTAGAGTTATTGGTACAGAAAGGAGTGACAGATCGAATTTGGGTGGCTTGTGATGGATGGTCAAACTCTGTCATTCTCTCTATTTCAAAGTTTAGTCAAACAATGAAAGGTACTATTGGTTTGACATTGCATGAAGTGGATATGCCAGGGTTAAAGGAGTTTTTACTTGCCATACGTCCATTCAATGTTCTTCCAGATGACATCTTTATAAAGAAAATGTGGGAGATTGTCCAGGGCTGTCGATGGCCTGAAGCTGAAGTGTATGCAAAAAATGAAACAGTTTGGTGCACTGGTGAAGAAAAACTGGAGAGATTCAAGGGTACTGATTATGAGTTTAATGAATATGACTTTAGTACATCCTATCTAATATACAATGCAGTATATGCAGTTGCTAATGCCCTACATGAGCTTATCTTTTGTGTGCCTGGCAAGGGACTGTCACCAGAATGTGCAGATCCGAAGACTATAAATCCATGGCAGGTGGGTCAATTTGCTCTACATAATATGTGTTCATTCAATTTTTTCATCATCTCCCAATAGTTATCCAGTTGTTACTTTTCTTTTGTTCCCTGCTTTTAGTCTTTGATTTATTCTTACAATCTTGCTTATTTTTTATCTTCATGTTTATCTCTTAAAGGGACAGTAAAGTCAAAGTTAAACTTCTATGATTCAGATAGAGCATGCGATTTTATCCAGCTTTGCAATTAAATTCTGTTATCCAATTTGCTTTGTTCTCTTCGTATTTGTTGAAAATCATACCTAGGCAGGTTCAGGAGCAGAAATGCACTACTAGGAGCTAGCTGCTGATTGGTGACTGCTCACATATGCTTCTTGTCATTGGCTCACCTGATGTGTCCAGCTAGCTCCCAGTAGTGCATTGCTGCTCCTTCAACAAAGGGTACCAAGAGACTAAAAAAATGTGATAATAGAAGTAGATTGGATAGTTGTTTAAAATTGAATGCTCTATCTTAATCATGAAAGAAACTATTTGGGTTTCATGCCGTTAAGTTGTACAGGAAGTGGCAGCTAAGTTGTACATTGTTTGGATATAACTGTAGGTACTTGAGACTTATATAATGCATCAGTAGATGATTTTGTATTAGACAATACCATTAAGATTGGAGTTGTACTACTTCTTTTTAAGGAAATCCTTTAAAATGTTCAATGGTCTTTGAGTCTCATAACAAAATAGTAAGGCCAGAGATTTATTAATGGTTGTTTATGCAGTATCCTTTTTGAAGCATGTCATAAATTAAACCAGTGCTGGTAGTGGGGGAAGGTTAGAGTTAAAGGGACAGTCAACCATAGAATTGTTATTGTTTTAAAAGATAGATAATCCCTTTATTACTCATTCCCCAGTTTTGCATAACCAACACAGTTATATTAATGTAATTTTTACCTTTGTGATTACCTTGTATCTAGGAACCTTCTTCCAGCCCCCTGATCACGGGGTCGATCCGATATAAATCGTCGCCCGCAAAAGCCGGCGACGCCAATATTTGCGTGGGTTTGGTATCACATATACGGCGTAACCTAGAAGTTACGCCCGTATATTTCTGCCGTCGCCCGCAGTTTTTTAGGCCATAGGCAGGTATACCAAACCCGCGCAGTTTGGTATCCAATATGCAGCGTAAGGACTTACGTGGCGAAAATGGAGAAAACTTACTCCATTTTCACCTCGCCACAAAAAGCAGCCGTAAGAAGCCTTACGCTGACTATTGGAGCCCCGTAACTTCCTAAACTGGCTGCTAAAATAAACCTAACACCTAACGCATGCGCAATGTCTATCTCCCTGTCAACCGCGATCTTCTAAAATAAACCTAACACCTAACGCATGCGCAATGTCTATCTCCCTGTCAACCGCGATCCACCCCCCCCCCCCCCGAAATCCCTAATAAAGTTATTACCCCCTAAACCGCCGCTCCCGGACCCCGCCGCCATCTACATAAACTAACCCCCTACTGTGAGCCCCTAAAACCGCCGCCATCTACCTTATCTATCCCCTAATTAGAACCCCTTACACCGCTGTCATCTACCTTATCTATCCCGTAATCTGACCCCTTACATCGCCGCCACCTATATAAAAATTATTAACCCCTAATTTAATCTACCTACCCCGCCGCCAGCTATGTTATCTATATTAACCCTAAGTATATTATAGTTAATATAGTTATTACATTATATATATTAACTATATTAACCCTAATTATATTAGGGTTAATATAGTTAATATAGTTACTATAGTATTTATATTAACTATATTAACTCTATCTAACCCTAACACCCCTAACTAAATTTATATTAAATTAATCTAATTCATTTATAAACTAAAATATTCCTATTTAAATCTAAATACTTACCTATAAAATAAACCCTAAGATAGCTACAATATAATTAATAATTACATTGTAGCTATGTTAGGGTTAATATTTATTTTACAGGTAAATTGTTAATTATTTTAACTAGGTATAATAGCTATTAAATAGTTATTACCTATTTAATAGCTACCTAGTTAAAATAATTACCCAATTACCTGTAAAATAAATCCTAACCTAAGTTACAAATACACCTACACTATCAATAAATTTAATAAACTACAAACATCTATCTAAAAATACAATTAAATTAACTAAACTAAATTACAAAAAAAAACAAACACTAAATTACAAAAAATAAAAAAAAGATTACAAGATTTTTAAGCTAATTACACCTATTCTAAGCCCCCTAATAAAATAATAAACCCCCAAAATAAAAAAAATTCCCTGCCCTATTCTAAATTAAACAAATTTCAAAGCTCTTTACCTTACCAGCCCTTAAAAGGGCCTTTTGTGGGGCATGCCCCAAAGAATTCAGCTCTTTTGCATACAACAAATACAATCCCCCCCCCCCCATTACAACCCACCACCCACATACCCCTATTCTAAAACCACCCAAACCCCCCTTAAAAAAGCCTAACACTACCCCCCTGAAGATCTCCCTACCTTGTCTTCATCACACCGGGCCGAACTCCTGATCCGATCCGGGCGATGTCTTCCTCCAAGCGGCAAAGAAGAATTCTTCCTCCGGCGATGTCTTCCTCCAAGCGGCAAAGAAGAATTCTTCCTCCGGCGACGTCTTCCTCCAAGCGGCAGCAAAGTCTTCATTCTTCCGGCGGCATCTTCAATCTTCTTTCTTCGCTCCGCCGCCGCGGAGCATCCATCCAGGCCGACGACTGAACGACGAATGAGGTACCTTTAAATGACGTCATCCAAGATGGCGTCCGCCGAATTCCGATTGGCTGATAGGATTCTATCAGCCAATCGGAATTAAGTTAAAAAAATCTGATTGGCTGATTGAATCAGCCAATCAGATTCAAGTTCAATCCGATTGGCTGATCCAATCAGCCAATCAGATTGAGCTCGCATTCTATTGGCTGTTCCGATCAGCCAATAGAATGCGAGCTCAATCTGATTGGCTGATTGGATCAGCCAATCGGATTGAACTTGAATCTGATTGGCTGATTCAATCAGCCAATCAGATTTTTTTAACTTAATTCCGATTGGCTGATAGAATCCTATCAGCCAATCGGAATTCGGTGGACGCCATCTTGGATGACGTCATTTAAAGGTACCTCATTCGTCGTTCAGTCGTCGGCCTGGATGGATGCTCTGCGGCGGCGGAGCGAAGAAAGAAGATTGAAGATGCCGCCGGAAGAATGAAGACTTTGCTGCCGCTTGGAGGAAGACGTCGCCAGAGGAAGAATTCTTCTTTGCCGCTTGGAGGAAGACATCGCCGGAGGAAGAATTCTTCTTTGCCGCTTGGAGGAAGACATCGCCCGGATCGGATCAGGAGTTCGGCCCGGTGTGGTGAAGACAAGGTAGGGAGATCTTCAGGGGGGTAGTGTTAGGCTTTTTTAAGGGGGGTTTGGGTGGTTTTAGAATAGGGGTATGTGGGTGGTGGGTTGTAATGGGGGGGGGATTGTATTTGTTGTATGCAAAAGAGCTGAATTCTTTGGGGCATGCCCCACAAAAGGCCCTTTTAAGGGCTGGTAAGGTAAAGAGCTTTGAAATTTGTTTAATTTAGAATAGGGCAGGGATTTTTTTTTATTTTGGGGGTTTATTATTTTATTAGGGGGCTTAGAATAGGTGTAATTAGCTTAAAAATCTTGTAATCTTTTTTTTATTTTTTGTAATTTAGTGTTTGTTTTTTTTTGTAATTTAGTTTAGTTAATTTAATTGTATTTTTAGATAGATGTTTGTAGTTTATTAAATTTATTTATAGTGTAGGTGTATTTGTAACTTAGGTTAGGATTTATTTTACAGGTAATTGGGTAATTATTTTAACTAGGTAGCTATTAAATAGGTAATAACTATTTAATAGCTATTATACCTAGTTAAAATAATTAACAATTTACCTGTAAAATAAATATTAACCCTAACATAGCTACAATGTAATTATTAATTATATTGTAGCTATCTTAGGGTTTATTTTATAGGTAAGTATTTAGATTTAAATAGGAATATTTTAGTTTATAAATGAATTAGATTAATTTAATATAAATTTAGTTAGGGGTGTTAGGGTTAGATAGAGTTAATATAGTTAATATAAATACTATAGTAACTATATTAACTATATTAACCCTAATATAATTAGGGTTAATATAGTTAATATATATAATGTAATACCTATATTAACTATAATATACTTAGGGTTAATATAGATAACATAGCTGGCGGCGGGGTAGGTAGATTAAATTAGGGGTTAATCATTTTAATAGAGATGGCGGCGGTGTAAGGGGCTTACATTAGGGGTTAATAATTTTAATATAGATGGCGGCGGTGTTAGGGGCTCACTTTAGGGGGTTATAGATATAATATAGCTGGCGGCGGGGTACGGGAGCGGCGGTTTAGGGGTTAATAACTTTATTAGGTTGCGGCGGGGTACGGGAGCGATGGTTTAGGGGTTAATAGCTTTTTTATTGTTAGGATAGTGAGGGGGGATAGCGGATAGAGGGTTAGACGTGTCGGGCTATGTTAGGGAGGCGTGTTAGACAGTGCGGGTGTTTTAGACTTTAGTCAGGTTTTATAGGCGCCGGCAGTTTCTAATGTGGCGCAAGTCACTGGCGACGCCAGAAATTTGTACTTGCGCAGATTTCTGGACATCGCTGGTTTGTGAGACTTACGGCACGTTAGCATCTGACGGCGACTTATATGGGATAGCTCGAGTTGCGAGCTGAAACTGCGGGCGACGCCGGTTCCCTCGCTTGCGCCGCAAACTGCGATCTATATCGGATCGCGCCCCACATGGCTGTGACTGTTTTATTATCTATTGTCTTAAATTTAGCATTGTATTGTGCTAGATCTTAAATAACTTTCTGTGCATGAACACAGTGTTATCTATATAGCCCACGTGTACTTTCTGTCTCTTTGTGTTGAAAAGAGATTTAAAAAGCATGTGATAAGAGGCAGCCCTCAAAGGCTTAGAAATTAGCATATTAGCCTACCTATGTTTAGTTTCAACTAAGAATACCAAGAGAAAAAAGCAAATTTGATGATAAAAGTAAATTGGAAAGTTGATTAAAATTAAAAGTCCTATCTGAATAATGAAAGTTTAATTTATACTTGACTGTCCCTTTAACACTTAGATGTCAAAGAGAGGTTACAATGTACTGCAAATTCAATATTACAAAATTAATAATGAACTTCATTCTTGCAATCATAGGGGAAGCAATTATTAGATATTAGTGAAAATAATTTAAAGGGATACTAAACCCAATTTTTTTCTTTCTTGATTCAGATTGAGCATGCAATTTTAAGCAACTTTCTAATTTACTCATACTATCAATTTTTCTTCATTCTCTTGTTATGTTTATTTAAAAAGCAGGAATTTACAGCTTTGGAGACAGCCCATTTCAGGTTCAGAACCCTGGATAGTGCTTGCTTATTGGTGGCTACATTCAGCAAACCAATAAGCAGGCATGACCCAAGTTTTGAACCAAAAATAGGCCGGCTCTTAAAGGGACATTATACACTCATTTTTTCTTTGCATAAATGTCTTGTAGATGATCTATTTATAAAGCCCATAAAGTTTTTTTTTAAATAAATGTATAGTTTTGCTTATTTTTAAATATCATTGCTCTGATTTTCAGACTCCTAACCAAGCCCCAAAGTTTTATGCCCCAAAGTTTTACTGTCAGCTACCTTCTCCAGCTTGCTCCTGTTTGTGTAAAGGGTCTTTTCATATGCAAAAGAAGGGGGAGGGGGGGAGGGTCTTATTTGCCACTTGCAGTGGGCTTTCCGTCTACCTTTTCAACAGAGCCAAACTGACAGCTTCTAAGTAAGTTTTTAAACCATTTTATACTGGATTTTTATATCAGTATCAGTGCATCTTATTCTTTATAGTAGTGTCTATTACATGCAGTTATATGAAAATTAGTGTATACTGTCCCTTTAAGATTTACATTCCTGCTTTTTAAATAAACATTACAAGAGAATGAAGAAAAATTGATAGTAGGAGTAAATTAGAAAGTTGCTTAAAATTGCATGCTCTATCTGAATCAAGAAAAAAAATGGTTTTAGTGTCCCTTTAAGACTTCTTTAGAGAAAGACCTTGAGAGAAATGCAACAACAACAACAAAAAACACTTAAAGGCAAATACATCTAATAAACAAAGTAACATAACAATATAAAACAATATTAAAACATTGATATTATTAACAAAAAGAACAATGCTGGTGACTGCCTGTTTACCTAGTAAAGATACACCTGTTTATAAAGCTTTTAAACGCATAGTTAAAGGAACATCAAACCGTTGAGATTGTTATATAAAATATTTAATTGTGTGTAGTGTAGTATCTATCTCTTCTGCTGAGGTCAATAAGGAATAAATATAAAACAGGAAATAAAAGAGTGTGCAAGCAAGATTGTGAATATTATATGATTGTTAAAGTAACTAACAGGTTTTCCACACAGTCTTGGTTGCACACTCTCTTTTCTTGTGTATTTTACATTTTTATATAGTTGTCCTCAGAAGAAGAGACAGAAAAGGGAAAAAAAGCTTCCAACATGGTGATGCCCATTACTTTATTGTATATAAACTACAGTATTTTATAAAAAAAACAAAAAACTTTATAGTTATATCTTCAACATGTAAACAAATAATATAATTGAAAAAAAAATATCTTCATATTATTTTCAGGCTATTTTTTGCGTTAAAGGGACAGTCTACTTGATTTTTTTTTATTGCTTAAAAAGATAGATAACACATTTATTACCCATTTTCCAGCTTTCCATAAGCAATATTGTTATACTAATATACTTTATAGCCTCTAAGTTTGCCTGTTTCTAAGCCACTACAGATCGGACCTTATCTCTGTGGGTTTTTTTTATATCACACAACAGCTAGTTTAAGTGTGCATATAGATAACATTGTGCTCACTCCCATGGAGACTGATAATGGTTATGCAAGAACCAGTACTGATTAGTCAAAATGCAAGATTTTAAAAAGCACTTTGATGAGGGGAAGTCTGCATGGGTTTAGATACATATATTAATATAACAGTGTTGGTTATGCAAAACTGCGGAGTAGTAATAAAGAGATTATCTATCTTTTTAAACAATAACAAAATTCCAAATAGACTGTCCCTAGCATTTATTTACTGTTTAATATCCCTTTAAAGCCAACTCCAGACCACAAGGTACTACTGAAAATGGTTATTAAGGTTATGGCATATTGTATTTTCTGGTATTTAATGCTCTCTGTATAATTGAAATATTATTTTCGGTATTATCTTTAATACGACAACATCATTAATGTATGTGCTAAAGTGTTTATAAACCACAAAGTGCAGTGTACAGTCTATACTTCCTTATCTGTACATCTAGATGGGGTGTTGGTTTAAGGAAAAATTACCAAAGATGGTCTTTAAGAGTATAAAATAGAATTACATGAGATTGACCTCTTGAGGATTTTATCATTTTTAGGGAAATGTACATTAACAAGTTAGTACTCCTCCAGGAACGCACAACATAACACTGAAGCCATAAAACAATACAAAACACCAAAGAGGTTGATATTTGCACTGTAAATAAGTCCCCAAAAACAAGACCAGTTAAAAAGAGATTTCCCGGACTCCTCAAAAAGGACTACATACAAGTAAACACACATTAAAAACAATGTAACACAAAAACACACATAACAAAAACATTTGTTACAAAATAAATCATTTGCACATAATTTGCACACAGATAATTTTTAATGTGTGTTTTTATAATATATGATACATTAAATTATTTTTAAATTGATATTATATTGCCGTTTGGTTATCACCAATTTAGCCACTTTGTGTAGCGCAGACAGTTCCTTCTCTCTGATTAGAGAGTACTTGTATGTATAGTCATAAGACAGTAACACTATCCGATTTCATTGTTCAGTAACAAGGACTGCTATACTGTTATTGTAAATATAGAAAAAGCATTAAAGGGACACTCAGGTCAAATGAAATTTTAATGATTCAGATAGAGCAACAATTTTAAACAACTTTCCAATTTACTTTCATAAAAAAAATGTGCATAGTCTTTTTATATTTAAACTTTTTGAGTCAACAGCTCCTACTGAGCATGTGCAAGAATTCAAAGAATATATGTGATTGGCTGGTGTCACATGGTACAGACATATACATAACTTTGAAATTTGTTAGAAAAAATCTACTACTTAATTGGAGTTTAGACTAAGTGCTATGGCACCGTCTTGTTATCATGCATTTGTTGATTTGTTGATTTTGCAAATCTACTGTATTTTCTGGTCATTTAAGTGCCAAAGAATATATACACAAGCTTCCTGATTTTAAAGATATCCTAACCAGATGCCACATAAATATCTGTAGCATAGAAAAAGAGGTAGTGCTCTCACAGCAAAAGTGTGGTCCTATATAAAACTCTAAGAAAAATGAATTAAAACCATATTTTATATAACACAAATATAATAATCATACAAAAAAAATAAGATATAAAAAATAAGATATAAAAAAATATACAAAATATGGGCATTTATGTTGAAAAGGTTGTTGCACTTTCCACTAAAAAATCGTCTAGTTAGGTAGTCCAGAAAAATATGTGATCCAAAGATAGTAAAAAAGTAAAAACCAAAAATAGAAAAAATGTCTAATTATGTAGCAAAAGAGTGTGTCCTGAGTAATTCAATTGATCCCAAACAAATAAAACAAATAGAAATCACATAAAAAAAAATATTTAAAGATAAAATCCTTATTAAAGATGTGTGAAAAAGATCTCCTTATCTATATCCAAGATTGAATAAAAAAAAACGCATTCACCTAGGGGAAAACAAAAAATACATAGTGTAATATAGTCAGTGATAAATTGTCCCCATGCCCATTAAATGAGATCAAGATGAAGATGATGGGAACCTGAGCTGCAAAAAATGTTGTCTGTGTACGTGTTTCAGCCTTAAACAAGGCGTTGCTCAACACTTGAGTCTTAGCGCACATGAAAAAAGTTATTTTAAGGACCGTTATAGAAATATTACATATAAAAATAAAAAAATGAATAATAATTTTTAAAAATTATTATAGATAATGTATATAATTCTAAATAATCAATTTAATATATATAATACTTTTTAATAATCATTATTTAATATTTCAGTAACGAGCCTTAAAATTGTTTTCATGTGCGCTAACCTGACACTGTGTTAGACCTAAAGCATGAAACCCGAATCGTGTTACGCATATTTTACATTCCTATGTACTTCATATAGAATTTTTTTTATTTATTATTATCAAATACATATATATACTTTTTACTTTTAACTGTTAATAAGTGTGCTACCCAACACGTGCACAAAGCTTACTTCTAGTGAACTTTACGCTTGAGTGGGAGTAGTAAATAGTGCGCCACTTGTAATCTAGCCCAGAATTGCCAATGCACCACAAAACCAGGGATAGGTAAGGTGTCCGTACATGGACACTGGTGTTCGTACACGGACACTGGTGTCCATTAACCGCCCCTTGCAGTGTCCGCCGCCCGTTTTGGGGTGGGGAGGGACTCAGGATTAATAGAATCCTCCTTGACCCAATCGGCGCAGGGTTGGGGCAGCGCCCACGTAAGGAAGCCACTACATAGCAGGAAAATGACTCCGAGTGAGACGAGAGAGGGACAATTCAAGAAGCAAGCTGCCATCGCACTGTGTTTCTTTATATGCAAATGTAAAGAATACAAAAACAGTACACTTCATAAGGCAGCGATCTGAGATCTAGTGCTGATTATAAGGAAGCCATAGTGGTAATTTTAGCTTGTGTCCTGTTTTTGCACATCTCTAGTTTACCTCTGTTATAAATGTATTACAATTTTAATTTCTTCAGTTGAAGACAATAGCTATTCTGATATCCCAGACTGTCATGATATATAAATACTCAATAATATTTTGTCATTTTGGCTATGCACATTTTAATTTAAAATGCATAATCTTTATAAATTCAGGAGAATAGCTAAGCAAATAATAATCTGATTTGTAGAAAAAAAATAATAATGGAAAACTACTATACATTTTTAAAAAATGTTGTTTCATGTTTTTATCACATACAAGTTACAGTTCTGTCTGTTTTTTTATTTATTTATTTTTTTTCTCTCTGAAAGATTAGATTTTTAACTATTAATAATAATGACATTTAAGAAACTTGTGGGGTTTCACAAACTAACAGGTCACAAAGAGGCCAGCATTCTATGACACTTTCATTTTTGTTACTGTATTCTTTATGCCCTAAAGCCAGCAAAATGGTGATATTTCCTTTTAACCTTTCTTGCACCACACACAATATAATATATGATCCAGTTAGATTGATGGAAATTTTGTTTTCATTAAAGCGACACTAAACCCTTTTTTTTTTCTTTCATGATTCAGATAGAGTATGCTATTTCTTTCATGTAATTAGCAAGAGTCCATGAGCTAGTGACGTATGGGATATACATTCCTACCAGGAGGGGCAAAGTTTCCCAAACCTTAAAATGCCTATAAATACACCCCTCACCACACCCACAATTCAGTTTTACAAACTTTGCCTCCCATGGAGGTGGTGAAGTAAGTTTGTGCTAGATTCTACGTTGATATGCGCTTTGCAGCAGGCTGAAGCCCGGTTTTCCTCTCAGAGTGTAGTGAATGTCAGAGGGATGTGAAGAGAGTATTGCCTATTTGAATACAATGGTCTTCCTCTAGGGGATCTATTTCATAGGTTCTCTGTTATCGGTCGTAGAGATTTCTTCTCCTACCTCCCTTTTCAGATCGACAATATACTCTTATATACCATTACCTCTACTGATTCTCGTTTCAGAACTGGTTTGGCTATCTACTATATGTAGATGAGTGTCTTAGGGTAAGTAAGTCTTATTTTATTTATGACACTCTAAGCTATGGTTGGGCACTTTCTATGTAAAGTTCTAAGTATATGTGTTTAAACTTATATTTGCCATGATTCAGGATAATCAGTATTCCTTCATTTAGACTGTCAGTTTCATTATTTGGGATAATGCATATGAATAAATAATTTTTTCTTACCTTAAAAATTTTCAATTGACTTTTTTCCCTGCGGGCTGTTAGGCTCGCGGGGGCAGAAAATGCTTCAATTTATTGCGTCATTCTTGGCGCAAACTTTTTTGGCGCAAAATTTTGTCATTTCCGGCGCCATAGTTGACGCCGGAAGTTTGTTTTTGTTTGCGTAATTTTTTTGACGTATGTGTGTTACAGACGTTTTTTTGCGCCAAAAAATGTCGACGTCAGAGGATGTGGCGTCATACTTGGCGCCAAAAAAATATGGGCGTTGTACTTGGCGCCAATAATATGGGCGTCATACTTAGCGCCAAAAAATGTGGGCGTCATACTGGTCTCCACCTTTTTTCACATTATTTAAGTCTCACTTTTTTGTTGCTTCTGGTTCTAGAGGCTTGTTTATTTTGCATCTTTTCCCATTCCTGAAACTGTCATAAGATAAATTTTGCTTTATATGTTGTTTTTTTCTATTACATATTGCAAGATGTCACAACCTGACCCTGGATCAGAATCTACTTCTGGAAAGATGCTGCCTGATGCTGGTTCTACCAAAGTTAAGTGCATTTGTTGTAAACTTTTGGTAACTGTTCCTCCGGCTGTAGTTTGTGTTAGTTGTCATGATAAGCTTTCTAACGCAGATAGTGTCTCCATTAGTAACAATCCTTTACCTGTTGTTTTTCCTTCAACATCTAATGTTCAGGATGTCCCTGTTAATGTAAAAGAATTTGTTTCTAATTCTATTAGGAAGGCTCTGTCTGTTATTCCTCCTTCCAGTAAACGTAAAAGGTCTTTTAAAACTTCTCATATTTCAGATGAATTTTTAAGTGACCGCCATCATTCTGACTTATCTGTTTCGAGGATCTTTCTGGTTCAGAAGATTCTGCTTCAGATATTGACACTGATAAATCTTCATATTTATTTAAGATGGAGTTTATTCGTTCTTTACTTAAAGAAGTGTTGATTGCATTAGATATGGAGGAGTCTAGTCCTCTTGATACTAAATCTACTAACAGGGCCGCCACTAGAAATTTTGGGGCCCCTGACTTAACCATTGATCAGGGCCTCCCCCCCTGTTTTGACATGTGCAATTTTTGACCAAGTGACTAAAACGTATATGCACTTTATTCTTAAGTGTCTATTTAAACTTGGAAATGTTGTAAAGGTAGTAACATACACTGAAACACACACACACACTCACACATAAGGATTCACATATAGACACTCTAGCAAACACGCAAAGAAACTCTGACACAGACACCCAAACAGACACTTAGCACTTGTTTACATTGACCTGACACGTAATGAGGTAAACTACAGTTTTGTAAATAAAGGAGATTTAGAAAACAAAATATGGAGTTCTGATTATCTTTTTGTAAAGGAAGATGCCAACTAAATGATGACAACAGCATGCAGTGGCTAAAAGGAAGGGCCCTGAACTGCCTAAACAATAATTTAAAGGTTAAATGGTAGATTGGTGACTTCTGGAAAGGTCTCATTAGTCTCAAAGTCTGTAGAAAGATGTGAATAATCAGTAGTAAGGTCAAAATGTCCTAAAAAGGAACAGATAATGGACACACACACACACACAAACTCAAACTTGCACATACACCCAAGGAAACACCAACAGAGACAGCCTCAGAAAACACACAAAGACATACACACACACACACACACAGAGACACCCACAGAAAACATATAAAGACATACATACACACCCTCACTGAGACATCCACAGAAAACACACAAAGACATACACACACCCTCACAGAGACACCCACAGAAAATACACACCCTCACAGAGACATCCACAGAAAACACAGACATACATACACACACACACACCCTCACAGAGACATCCACAGAAAACACAGACATACACACCCACCCTCACAGAGGCATCCAGAGAAAATACACAAAGACAAACACATGCCCACCCTCACAGAGACACCCATAGAAAAAGCTCAAAGACATATGCACACACCCTCACAGACATCCACAGAAAATGCACAAAGACATACACACCCACCCTCACAGAGATACCAACAGAAAAAAATATACATTCACACTCATAGAGACACAAACCAAAGCACAAAGACATAAACATAGACACCCACAGAAACACTCACAGGAGAAAACATTTATGCACCTTGCATCCCCTAAATCAACAGTGTGTGACATGCATGATAAAACAAAATGCAGAAATTAAGAGATCCCTTTTTAAAGAATCATATTTGTAAATGTGCAAACAAAAATAATTCTGTAAATTCAAAATTGTACATTAATGATCTGGGTAGATGGCTAGATGAAGAAAAGTACTTTTAAAAGGTTGACATGTGTTTGTTTGATATTTTCCCCATTTTCCCCAACCAAGAGCACCACTTCAAATATAGTGTACAAATGTTCCCATCTGTCAGCTGTACTTGTGGATTTTGAAAATGCTGTACTCTATATGGTCTTGGTGGAACCATAAGCTGTGGTACTCATACCATTAGATCTGGTTAAATGCAGGATTTAAGCTTGTTGGTATGCATTTCAAAATTAAGTCAGCTGTAGAGTAAACTGAACAGTTTTAAGTTAACCTGTCTCATTTCCAACACTGAGCAATCTTAGTCTGAGAGTATAACATGTTATGCAGATGTAAAAATCTTAGATAAAATGCCTCCTTGTATCTGGAAAGTCCTTGCATAAAGGGGCAGCAAACTGGAATGTAATATATATCATTTGTGTATTGAGGAGGAAACATTTCTGCATGGTTTTAAATATAGAATTTCACAGCATTGTCAAATAATCATAAATACACTGCTGCTAAAAAAATGTGTTTATATGGACCCCTGGCCCCACCATACAACTACTACCACACTGAAGTTACAATCTTAAATTGCACAAAGAAATAAAAAACATTTGCTAAGTAATTCCTACCTCCTCTGCAAATGAAAGTGATCAGGCACACACTCTACAAAGTGCCAAGTCTGTCTCACACTGTGCATAGTGGTTTAGTGCACACTCAGAAATCCTCTCAAATGCTAATACTTTACTCCTTGTAATAACATTTCCTATGCTCAATTAGCACTCTGCTGTAGTACCCACTGGTGGCTGCCAAAATGTAGTTCTTGCCTCATGGGGCCCCCCTAGCCCATTGGGCCCCTGACAGAAGTCACCCCCTGATGGCGGCCCTGTCTACTAAGCATTTAAATTCAGTTTTTAAACCTCATGTAGTTATTCCAGAAGTTTTTCCAGTTCCTGATACTATTTCAGAAGTAATTTCTAGGGAATGGAATAGTCTGAGTACTTCATTTACTCCTTCTCCAAGGTTTAAGAAATTGTACCCTGTGCCATCTGATAGATTAGAATTTTGGGACAAAATCCCTAAAGTTGATGGGGCTATCTCTACTCTTGCTAAACGTACTACTATTCCTACGGCGGATAGTACTTCCTTTAAGGATCCTTTAGATAGGAAGCTTGAATCCTTTCTAAGGAGAGCTTATTTATGTTCAGGTAACCTTCTTAGACCTGATATTTCTTTGGCTGATGTTGCTGCAGCTTCCACTTTCTGGTTGGAGGCTTTAGCGCAACAAGTGTCAGACCATAATGCTTATAGCATTGTTAAACTTCTTCAACATGCTAATAACTTTATTTGTGATGCCATTTTTGATATCATTAGAATTGATGTCAGGTATATGTATTTAGCTATTTTAGCTAGAAGAGCTTTATGTCTTAAATCTTGCAATGCAGATATGACTTCTAAGTCAACTTTGCTTTCTCTTTCTTTCCAAGGTAATAAATTATTTGGTTCACAGTTGGATTCTATAATTTCAACTGTTACTGGGGGGAAAGGAACCTTTTTGCCTCAGGACAAAAAAATCTAAAGGTAAATATAGGGCTACTAATCATTTTCGTTCCTTTCGTCAGAATAAGGAACAAAAGCCTGACCCTTCCCCTAAAGGAACGGTTTCCGTTTGGAAACCTTCTCCAGTCTGGAATAAATCCAAGCCTTTTAGAAAGTCAAAACCAGCTCCCAAATCCGCATGAAGGTGCGGCCCTCATTCAAGCACAGCTGGTAGGGGGCAGGTTACGATTTTTCAAAGATATTTGGATCAATTCGATTCACAGTCTTTGGATTCAATAGGTTTCAAGGTAATAGGTTTCAAGGTAAGGCCGCCTGTGAGAAGATTTTTTCTCTCACGCATTCCAGTAAATCCAGTGAAAGCTCAGGCGTTTCTGAAATGTGTTTCAGACCTAGAGTTGGATGGGATAATTGTGCCAGTTCCAGCTCTGGAACGGGGTCTGGGGTTTTACTCAAATCTATTCATTGTACCAAAGAAGGAGAATTCCTTCAGACCAGTTCTGGATCTAAAAATATTGAATCATTATGTAAGGATACCAACATTCAAAATGGTGACTATAAGGACTATTCTGCCTTTTGTTCAGCAAGGGCATTATATGTCTACAATAGACTTACAGGATGCATATCTTCATATTCCAATTCATCAAGATCACTATCAGTTCCTGAGATTCTCTTTTCTAGACAAGCATTACCAGTTTGTTGCCCTTCCGTTTGGCCTAGCAACAGCTCCAAGGATCTTTTCAAAGGTTCTGGGTGCCCTTCTCTCTGTAATCAGAGAACAGGGTATTGCGGTATTTCCTTATTTGGACGATATCTTGGTACTTGCACAGTCTTTACATTCTGCAGAATCTCATACGAATCAACTTGTGTTGTTTCTTCAAAGACATGGTTGGAGGATCAATTTACCAAAGAGTTCCTTGATTCCTCAGACAAAGGTAACCTTTTTGGGTTTTCAAATAGATTCAGTGTCCATGACTTTGTCTCTAACAGAGAAGAGACGTCTGAAGTTGGTTTCAGCTTGTCGATCGCAAAGGGGATCGCGTTCGATGCAGCAGTCTCCTAGGTCTCATGACTGCTGCATCGGACGCGATCCCCTTTGCTCGCTTTCACATGAGACCTCTCCAGCTTTGTATGCTGAACCAGTGGTGCAGAGATTATACAAAGATATCACAATTAATATCCTTAAATCCCAATGTTCGATCTTCTCTGACTTGGTGGTTGAATCACCATCGTCTAATTCAAGGGGCCTCTTTTGTTCGTCCGACCTGGACTGTGATCTCTACAGATGAGAGTCTTTCAGGTTGGGGAGCTGTATGGGGATCTCTGACAGCGCAGGGGGTTTGGGAATTTCAGGAGGCGAAATTACCAATCAACATTTTGGAACTCTGTGCGATTTTCAGAGCTCTTCAGTTCTGGCCTCTTCTGAAGAAAGAATCGTTTATTTGTTTTCAGATAGACAATGTCACAACCGTGGCGTATGTCAATCATCAAGGTGGGACTCACAGTCCTCAGGCTATGAAAGAAGTATCTCGGATACTTGTATGGGCGGAATCCAGCTCCTGTCTAATCTCTGCGGTTCACATCCCAGGTGTAGACAATTGGGAAGCGGATTATCTCAGTCGCCAGACGTTACATCCGGGCGAATGGTCTCTTCATCCAGAGGTATTTCTTCAGATTGTTCAAATCTGGGGACTTCCAGAAATAGATCTGATGGCCTCTTATCTAAACAAGAAACTTCCCAGGTATCTGTCCAGATCCAGGGATCCTCAGGCGGAAGCAGTGGGCGCGTTGTCGCTTCCTTGGAATTATCAACCTGCTTATATCTTTCCGCCTCTAGTTCTTATTCCAAAAGTGATTTCCAAAATTCTAATGGAACGTTCGTTTGTATTGCTGGTGGCTCCAGCATGGCCTCACAGGTTTTGGTATCCGGATCTCGTTCAGATGGCAAGTTGCCAACCTTGGACACTTCCGTTAAGGCCAGACCTTCTATCTCAAGGCCCATTTTTCCATCAGGATCTCAAATCATTAAATTTGAAGGTATGGAGATTGAACGCTTGATTCTTAGTCATAGAGGTTTCTCTGACTCAGTGATTAATACTATGATACAGGCTCGTAAATCTGTGTCTAGAAAGATTTATTACCGAGTCTGGAAGACTTACATTTCTTGGTGTTCTTCTCATAAATTCTTTTGGCATTCTTTTAGAATTCCTAGAATTTTACAGTTTCTTCAGGATGGTTTGGATAAGGTTTTGTCTGCAAGCTCTTTGAAAGGTCAAATCTCTGCTCTTTCTGTTCTTTTTCACAGAAAGATTGCTAATCATCCTGATATTCTTTGTTTTGTACAGGATTTGGTTTGAATCAAGCCTGTCATTAAGTCAATCTCTCCTCCTTGGAGTCTTAATTTGGTTCTGAGGGCTTTACAGGCTCCTCCGTTTGAACCTATGCATTCTCTGGATATTAAATTACTTTCTTGGAAAGTGTTGTTCCTTTTAGCCATCTCTTCTGCTAGAAGAGTTTCTGAGTTATCTGCTCTTGCTTGTGAAATCTCCTTTTCTGATTTTTCATGAGGATAAGGCAGTGTTGCGGACTTCATTTAAATTTTTACCTAAGGTTGTGAATTCTAACAACATTAGTAGAGAAATTGTTGTCCCTTCATTGTGTCCTAATCCTAAGAATTCTCTGGAGAGATCTTTACATTCTTTGGATGTAGTAAGAGCTTTGAAATATTATGTTGAAGCTACTCAAGGTTTTAGAAAGACTTCTAGTCTATTTGTTATCTTTTCTGGTTCCAGGAAAGGTCAGAAGGCTTCTGCCATTTCTTTGGCATCTTGGTTAAAATCTTTGATTCATCATGCTTATGTAGAGTCGGGTAAGTCCCCGCCTCAAAGGATTACAGCTCATTCTACTAGGTCAGTTTCTACTTTCTGGGCTTTTAGGAATGAAGCTTCTGTTGATCAAATTTGCAAAGTGGCAACTTGGTCTTCTTTTCATACTTTTACTAAATTCTACCATTTTGATGTTTTCTCTTCTTCAGAAGCAGTTTTTGGTAGAAAAGTACTTCAGGCAGCTGTTTCAGTTTGATTTTGCTACTTATTATTTCATTTTTTTTATTTGGGTTGTGGATTATTTTTTCAGCGGAATTGGCTGTCTTTATTTTATCCCTCCCTCTCTAGTGACTCTTGCGTGGAAGTTCCACATCTTGGGTATCTGCTATCCCATACGTCACTAGCTCATGGACTCTTGCTAATTACATGAAAGAAAACATAATTTATGTAAGAACTTACCTGATAAATTAATTTCTTTCATATTAGCAAGAGTCCATGAGGCCCACCCTCAATTCCTTATTTTTTGATGCTTTCGCTCCTTTCTTATCACCCCACTTCTTGGCTATTCGTTAAACTGAATTGTGGGTGTGGTGAGGGGTGTATTTGTAGGCATTTTGAGGTTTGGGAAACTTTGCCCCTCCTGGTAGGAATGCATATCCCATACGTCACTAGCTCATGGACTCTTGCTAATATGAAAGAAATTAATTTATCAGGTAAGTTCTTACATAAATTATGTTTTTAAGCAACTTTCTAATTTATTCCTATTATCAATTTATCTTAGTTCTCTTGGTATCTTTATTTGAAAAAGCAGGAATGTAGGCTTAGTAGCCGGCCCATTTTTGGTAGAGCTTGCTGATTGGTAGCTAAATGTAGACCTTGGTGTCCTTCACTAAGATCTGTACTTTGGAAAATGTCCCCCACAGCTTGGGTCCAAGCCTATCCCTGCACAAAACTAGCCTACCATGTTATTTTGGTTCCTTTAAATCTGTTCTCAGTGGATTGGTATTTTGTAGATTGTTCACTACTTGAAGAAAGTGAACTTCACAAACAAGATGGGAGAACAGATGTACTTCAACCAATATGGGACAACACCAACTGACTATGATGTCGTGAACTGGCAAAGACAAGACGATGGCGCCATTAAGTTTGTGAATGTTGGACGTTACAATGGGCGAAATCCAAAAGGGAATGAATTAAACATCAATTTGAGTGCCATCCAGTGGAAAACAGGTGTAGAGGTAAAAACGTAATGATCAATTAAATAAATGATTACATGTATATGTACAGTATATATACTTATATTTTCTAGGACTGGGAGGTCTAGGTTGAGTAAGGGAGACATTTGGCAGAGTTGCAGGTTTTCTTTGGGTGGTGCAATGATCATCAGGGACAGAGTTGTGGGTGTTCTATGAGAGAAGACCCAAAAACCCCATGTCTGTGATTGGGGTGAAAAAAAAGCCACTTTGAAAAGTTTTCAGGCAAGTGCTACAAATATTTTTCAAGAACAATATTTGACATTCTTTACTCTCTTATTAAAGGGATAGACTAGTCAAAATTAAGATTTCATGATTCAGATAGAGCATGCAATTTAAGCCACTTTCCAATTTACTCCTATTATCACATTTTCTTCGTTCTCTTAATATCTTTATTTAAAAAAGCAAAAATTTAAGATTGGAAGCTCACCCATTTTTGGTTCAGTACCTGGGTAGCGCTGGCTGATTGGTGTCTAAATGTAGCCACCAATTAGCAAGTGCTACCCAGGGTGCTGAACTAAAAATGGGCCGACTGCTAAGCTAACATTTCAGCCTTTTCAAATAAAGATACAAAGAGAACAATAAACATGTAATAGACATGTAACGCATTATCAACACATCTGAAAGTTGTGTTTAAATTAACTGTCTATGCAAATTATTTTACCTAGATATTTGTTTGGACTGAAACCCCATGTAAAAATATATTTTAAATAGCCAATTAATTTATTCATAAACACATATTTCTACGTATATCTGATGTTTTTTTTGGTATACAGTATATCTATCTATATATATATATATATATATATATATAAATATATATATATATATATATATATATATATATATATATATATATATATATATATATATATATAGGTATAGATATATACAGCACCAAACAATTCACTAACAGCACCTTTTTTCCCTCTGTTTCTTGTTGCCAGTGGAACAGAGAAGACTGCTTTCCTCTCCAATATCCAAATCTTGAAAGAATCCACAGCACCAAATTTTATAAACCAAACTTAGGAGTTTATTGTAGTGGGTACAAACAAATGCAACGTTTCAGGAGCAATTCCCTTAATCATGCATCGATATATATATATATACATATATAGATATATACATATATATATATAAGACTAACTATTTAGAAATACATACATCCCCAATTCCTAAAAAGTTTGGACATTACGGAAAATGCAAACAAACAAATAGAAGAGTCATTTGAAATTTAAATTCACCTGGTACTATATTGAAAACACATTATTAATACATTATTTGATGTGTTACTTTGTGAATTTAATGTATTTTTGAAAATATACACTCATTTCAAATATGATGGCTGCAACACATTCCAAAAAAGTTGGAACTGGGGCAATTTAGGACTTATAGCAATGTGACAAGTTGAAATAAGAAGGTGACGTGAAACAGGTGAGGCAATCGTGTAATCCTAGTATATAAGGAGCCTCCAAAAAAGGCCTAGTCCTTTAAGAGCAAGGATGGTTTGAGGCTCGCCAAACTGCCAACAGATGCGTCAACAAATAATTCAACACTTTGAGAACAGCATTCCCAAAAGTCAAATTGGTAGGATTTTGGGCATTTCACCTTCTACAGTGCACAATATAATTAAAACTTTCAAGGAATCCGGTCAAATCTCGGTGTGTAAAGGGCAAGACCAAAAATCACTTCTTTTCTTTTTTTTCTTTTTTTTTCTTCCTCCTTCCCTCCTTCCTTTCCCTTTTCTTGTTCTTTTTTTTTATAAAAACGAAATAATTTGTGGTCTTCTCGTGTAGAGGATAAGAATCCATAACCGGAGAAGGGATACGTGAATAGATCGTGACACAGGCCTATATTATGGATAGATGGATACACACTAAAGCTAGCAAGATTGTCTCCTTATTCTTAGAATATCTTAAAAGAGAAACTTAAAGGGCCATAATACCCAAATGTTTAAACACTTGAAAGTGATGCAGCATAGCTGTAAAAAGCTGACTAGAAAATATCACCTGAACATCTCTATGTAAAAAAGAAAGATATTTTACCTCAAAAGTTCCTCAGTAGCCACATCCCATTGTAAAGGATTTCTAAGCAGCATATTAGTATGTCTGTCCTGGGACAGCTAAGGGGTTGAGCCTCGTGCACTCTCATATTATTTCCCTATTCAGGTTAAAGGAAGCTTACTATGAAATCTCATGAGAGTTAAGTCAATTCTCAGGAGATCACAGTAAAAGAGTTCATGACCTCAGCACTGCTGATGCTGATTGGATGCTGTTCATTTCTTCATTTTTTTTTTTTTATCTGCAGCTGGGAGCAGGTGAAGAATAACTTTTTACACAGAACTAACTCTGCTGAGCTGAGGAGATTGTGAGGTAAAATATCTTCCTTTTTTACATAGAGATGCTCAGGTGATATTTTCCTGTTAGCTTTTTACAGTTATACTGCATCAGTTTCAAGTGATTTAGCATATGAGTATTATGTCCCTTTAAAGATGGAATCCTGAACTGATCTCAATTAACTGAATGTGCCAGACACCTACAGAAAAGAATAAAAAATGTAATCCTTTTTCACAAAGATATAATATGAGCAAGGCACAGAAAGCTATAATCTTATATACAAAAATAACCTGACCATTATCTAGGAAATAAATTTATTTGAACCGGATACACAGGTAGATATTACATTAAGCTGTATCTAGTTGTAAGTAGATCATAACAATAGCAGACTCTACAATGATAGGGAATTGATAATGCATACAGTACATTATTATCTTGGAGCTGATGCATGTGTCTACTGAAACATAAGTTTAGGCTGAGAGTTATGCTAAAAACAAAATCTCTTTTTTTTTCTTTTTCCTCTTTCCCCTTCTTCTTCCCTTTCTCTCTCTCTTCCTTCCCTTTTCCCTTTTTTTTTCTTTTCCTTTTCTCCTTTCTTCCGTTCCTTTTCCCTCCTTCTTTCTTCCTCCTCTTTTCCTCTTATATAAGCCTCTGAATAAGTATGTGGATTTCCCAGACCTTTTATAACCTCTCCTTAGCAAGAAGCAAACATCTTATGAAGGTGTTGTTGCCACCCAACCCTTGGAACACAGCAACATCCTTTTTGCTAAGTTATGCTGTACCACTATGTATGAAAAACTATATGTTTGGTGTATCAAAAAGCAGGTGCATAAGTCCCATATAATAAGGAAATAATTCAAGATTCATATAAAAAGCCAATCAGCATACTGAATTCGCTCAAGTTCACTCTCACTGCTTAAGGTATATCCACTGAAAGAAAAGGAGGATGCCTGTGAAAGAGAGGAGGATGCCTGTCCGTCCACCAGATGCGGATGAGTGTGTTCTGTGTAGTCACGACTTCGGTGACGTCACCGGGCTGGCGACCTGTATTAACTTGCGGCTTGTTAACAGAGAAAGGGGTCTTGGAGGCCTCCATTTTTAGCAGCTCAGATGGCTCAATAAGGATGTCAGTTTTGTATCCAGTAGCTCCAACAGCTTGGTATAAATGTCATTGCTGACAGCACAACCAGCGGATAACTTAAACAAGCAACAGTTACTCCCCGTAGTTTTCTTTATCAGCTGGCAGCTGATTTAGTGCTGAGCGGCTTTACTTAGCAAAGATAGGACTTGCTTCGAATCCCTCCGCTCACCAGTAGCTCTGGTCTTTAGCAATATAGCTAACCACGAGCCTCCGATTAAAGGCACCTCTGCGGTGTTCCTCTTGTGTCGTCTCCTTATATTGTTATGCCCTAGGACACAGTTAAAAAACAGATGCAACAGAGCTGCAATCCGGAATGGCTCAGGATGACTTTCGACTCGGGTGGGCAGAAGCCTTGCAGAGTGCCACAGAAAACCCTGACAGAATCTCAGGGCTAAGTGGCAAAGAGTGGGGGCATGATAAACAGGCGTTCGGCTACAGTGCCGATATAGAGCTTGCTGTTTCAAAGCTCCTCCCCCAACGGAAGTCCATCCGCCAGCAGCAATGCAAAAACCACTTCTAAATGCGAGTGATCTCCGATCCCTTAGATGTCACTGTCTAAAAAGCCATCACAAGTCTGAAATGGATATCCTGGGCTTGGGAATACTTTGGTAAGCCTTTGTTAATCAACACCATCAACAGATGTAAGTTAAGGCGTTACTAAGCAAAGCAGAAGACATACATCAACACTGTCCAGAAGCACTGTTGACTTCTCTTGGCTTGGTCTCATCTGAGATTGATAGTAGCACAGTGGAATCCTGTTTTGTGGTCAGACAAGTCAACATTTCAAATAGTTTTGGGGAAAAACAGCCATCGTGTTCTCTGGGCCAAAGAGAAAAAGGACCATCCAATCTGTTATCAGGGTCAGGTCCAAAAGCCAGCGTCTGTCATGTGGTATGGGGGTGTGTCAGTGCCCAGGGCATGGGTATCTTGCACATCTTTGAGGGCACCATTAATGCAGAAAGATATGTATACATTTTGGAGCAACATATGCTGCCATACAGACGTCGTCTTTTCCAGAGTCGCCCCTGCATTTTCCAGCAGGACAACTCCAAACCACATTCTTTTTTAGAGTGTGTTGCAGTCATCAGATTTGAAATTAGTGTATATTTTCAAAAATACATTAAATTCACAAATTAAAACATCAAATAATGTGTTAATAATGTGTATTCAATAAAGTAGAGGGGGAATTGAATTTTCAAATTACTCTTTTTGTTTGTTCTTTAACATTTTCCATACGTTTACTTTCAAATTGTAATATGAGTGCTAAACAAGATGCTCACAAACAAACACGATAAACCCCTTTTCACTTGTGCGGAACTGTTAGAGCTCCACTCGTAAAAAACGGGATAATTAAGATCTAGGGAGCGCCTCACAGTGGGCAGGGATATTTATAATTACACTATACAAGTAGAGGGGATATAATGCAAATTTAATATTACAGATACAATAAAAAATGTTTAAAATTACACTGCGTTGAAATTACTCAACACAACGATATATCTTATCTCATAAATTTATATAAAAAAAATCACAAAAATACACAAAAATATTCATGGATCCATGATTACAGTACAAAATAAAATAAAAACATATAACCGTATAATCTTAAATGGTAAAAAAGTACAATCCTAAATGGTAAAAAAATCTACTAGATGAACTGCTCCAAATTAAATGGTATGGGTAGCAATCCAAGATGGCGGTCTAAAATGTCGGTCTGACAATATAGGGGAAAAAATAGCTGTTAGTAAATAAACAATGAGTTGTGTCTCCAGGTGTAGTGAAAAAATTAAGTTCCAGGATGTGCGTAAATGCTCCAAGTCCCTTATGGGTGATCCAGCCTTTGATGAGTGTATCCTAGGGGTAGTAGATGTGAAGGTGTCCAAGAAGGGGATGAAATTTTGTGTGCCTTAAAAATGCAAAAAATGCAAAAAAAATGTAACAAAAATTGGTGTCCTTATAGTGTAGCAAAATGTGATGAAAAAATGTGAAAATGTAAAATATGAAAAATAAGTGATGAAAAATAAGTGATAAAAACTGTATAAAATAATTTGAATAAAGTCAATCCTAAATCACAAAAAAGTAGATGATAATGAGGTGTTGGTTCAGATATCCTAAATCCAAAAAATAAAACACAAAGGATTCCCAGTGTACCTGTGGAATACAAAAAACAAATAGTGCAATAACGCTAAAATATTCCTATGCTAGATGAAATGAAGCTTACCATCAATAGCCAACGCGTTTCGGCCCTTCCTTGGGCCTTTCTCAAGACTGTATTGTGGTAAGCACTGTTAAGCCTCCTTTTATGTTGTGGTGTACCAATCAAAATGCGCTATTTTTGCGCCAAAAATGACGTACCTTTGAACCGGAAGTGTTAGTTTCCCATTCAAATTCCTATGTCAGAATTGTGTTTATTCCTAGTCATGTTTATTTATATTAAAATTTAAAATAACATATTGCTTACTGTATCCTTATTCTCCTTGTGTGTTGTTTTAGTGGCCCCAAGTTAGTGGAATTTTAATATGCAGATCGCCGAAACCGGAAGTGTACAATAAGTGTTAGTATCACTTCCGGTTCGCGATGTAATACCGATATCTTTCCAATTTTATTAACTTTTTTGCATTATTAGCAACTTTTCAACAGGCCCTAACTATTTGAACTATACTGTCAAAAATGTACTATCTTTTGTGATCTCAAGTCAAATAGGGTTTGATATGCAGAATCGCAGAAACCGGAAGTGTACATTAGGCGATAGTGTCACTTCTGGTTCGCGATGTAGAGCCGATGTTATTCCAATTTTAGTAACTGTTTTCATTATGAGCAACTGTTTGGCAGGCCCATTACAATTTGGAATATATTTTATGCTCTCCAAAATGTAATGTCTGTTGTAGTCTCAATCGATTAGCACTAATGTGTAGGACCGGAAGTGACATCATTTCCGGAAATGGTATTCTGGTCTCTGTTAGAAATCGTGAATTTATGACATAATGAAGGTGCTGAAAATTAAATTTAAAATTCATACAAAAGACTGCTAATAAAATTACTGCTAATAAAATTTGGAAAATACAATCTACATACTGCCACTAAGGCTAAAATACAAAATATGTATAAAAGATTAATACAGTTAATCCAACTCCAAACAAACATACAATAATGCAACTTTTAAAAAACTAATACATATTGACAAGAGACTAAAAATTGTTATTGGCAAGGGACTAAAAATTAGTACATTGGTAATGTTGCTGATATAAGGATTCATATAAGGCTACATTTATGGTGTATAACTTATATGTATACAAATTAGGAGTCCATATATTTCACTTAGATTGTCCTAATGGGTTAGAACAGGCATTAGGGGATTAGGGTAATGTTCCAGTCGAAAATAGACTAAAGAGGTCTCAGAAATCACTATTCTAGTTCGATGCCTTAATGTGTCAATCATGATTTGATTGAACATAATCATAAAAAGAGGGTTCTCCCAGATTTTGTTCTATGATAGTATAGGGATAAATGGTGTAGGTGGTGACTAAGATAATACTTCCATGGTCAATTGCTCCACTTCATAAGATAATCTGAGCACTTTATAACTATCTGTCAGTATACAGAAATTGGGCTGTTATATAAATATTAATATTATTATTATTATAAATATTAAAATACTAGAATATTAAAATATTAAAATGTTAAAATATATAAATGCAAAAGTACTAATACAGAGATGGTCTAATAGAGTGTGTGGGGTCTTGATGGTTCTAGTATAGGGGAGGGAGGTCAGAAATTGAAGATTATGCTCTTATTTGAGAAACACTCATCTATTATGCTAGTATGAAGATACATGCTAATAATCGATCTCTGTTTCCTATTAAACATCTCTGAGCATATTTACTTTAAATTAAATAAATGTGATAGATCCTCCTTATTGTTAAGACCCCTAGGATAGAGGCAGTCTAAATTAAAGATCCATCTGGATTCTTCTATGAGAAGTTTTTTCTCTTGATCTCCCCCTCTCCAACTTGGATTTACCAGTTGGATACCACAGTATCTAAAATCTTTCTTGTTACCAGAATGCTGTTTAGTAAAATGTTTATAATTATTATTATTATTGTATGTTTTTTTGGAGTTGGATTAACTGTATTAATCTTTTATACATATTTTGTATTTTAGCCTTAGTGGCAGTATGTAGATTGTATTTTCCAAATTTTATTAGCAGTAATTTTATTAGCAGTCTTTTGTATGAATTTTAAATTTAATTTTCAGCACCTTCATTATGTCATAAATTCACGATTTCTAACAGAGACCAGAATACCATTTCCGGAAATGATGTCACTTCCGGTCCTACACATTAGTGCTAATCGATTGAGACTACAACGGACATTACATTTTGGAGAGCATAAAATATATTCCAAATTGTAATGGGCCTGCCAAACAGTTGCTCATAATGAAAACAGTTACTAAAATTGGAATAACATCGGCTCTACATCGCGAACCAGAAGTGAAACTATCGCCTAATGTACACTTCCGGTTTCGGCGATTCTGCATATCAAACCCTATTTGACTTGAGATCACAAAAGATAGTACATTTTTGAAAGTATAGTTCAAATAGTTAGGGCCTGTTGAAAAGTTGCTAATAATGAAAAAAATGTAATCAAATTGGAAAGATATCGGTATTACATCGCGAACCGGAAGTGATACTAACACTTATTGTACACTTCCGGTTTCGGCGATCTGCATATTAAAATTCCACTAACTTGGGGCCACTAAAACAACACACAAGGAGAATAAGGATACAGTAAGCAATATGTTATTTTAAATTTTAATATAAATAAACATGACTAGGAATAAACACAATTCTGACATAGGAATTTGAATGGGAAACTAACACTTCCGGTTCAAAGGTACAACATTTTTGGCGCAAAAATAGCGCATTTTGATTGGTACACCACAACATAAAAGGAGGCTTAAAAGTGCTTACCACAATACAGTCTTGAGAAAGGCCCAAGGAAGGTCCGAAACGCGTTGGCTATTGATGGTAAGCCTCATTTCATCTAGCATAGGAATATTTTAGCGTTATTGCACTATTTGTTTTTTGTATTCCACAGGTACACTGGGAATCCTTTGTGTTTTATTTTTTGGATTTAGGATATCTGAACCAACACCTCATTATCATCTACTTTTTTTTTATTTAAGATTGACTTTATTCGAATTATTTTATACAGTTTTCATCACTTATTTTTCATCACTTATTTTTCATATTTTACATTTTCACATTTTTTCATCACATTTTGCTACACTATAAGGACACCAATTTTTGTTACATTTTTTTTGCATTTTTTGCATTTTTAAGGCACACAAAATTTCATCCCCTTCTTGGACACCTTCACATCTACTACCCCTAGAATACACTCATCAAAGGCTGGATCACCCATAAGGGACTTGGAGCGTTTATGCACATCCTGGAACTTAATTTTTTCACTACACCTGGAGACACAACTCATTGTTTATTTACTAACAGCTATTTTTTCCCCTATATTGTCAGACCGACATTTTAGACCGCCATCTTGGATTGCTACCCATACCATTTAATTTGGAGCAGTTCATCTAGTAGACTTTTTTACCATTTAGGATTGTACTTTTTTACCATTTAAGATTATACGGTTATATGTTTTTATTTTATTTTGTACTGTAATCATGGATACATGAATATTTTTGTGTATTTTTGTGATTTTATTTATATAAATTTATGAGATAAGATATATCATTGTGTTGAGTAATTTCAACGCAGTGTAATTTTAAACATTTTTTATTGTATCTGTAATATTAAATTTGCATTATATCCCCTCTACTTGTATAGTGTAATTATAAATATCCCTGCCCACTGTGAGGCGCTCCCTAGATCTTAATTATCCAGTTTTTTAGAATCTGAAGACTAACTAGGTGTCTTGCTCTTTCTGGGGAGCTAGTAGGATATAGAAGAGGCGCTGTGAGAAACCCAACATATTCTAGAGCTCCACTCGTAATCTGGCCCTTAATATAATTATTCACAGAATCAATTATTAGCTATGATAAAGTTAAACTATTAATTCACACCAGGGATGGCCAACTGATGGCCCAAGGGCCTCAAGTGGCCCTTTTGCACTTGCCTTTGCAGTCCCAGGGCAAAAGCAGAACTTATAATGTGTGCCATAGTTTTTGTGGCCCCATTATTACTATTTATGTGTTTAATAATAATACATTTACATGTGACCCTTAAGGATTCTAAAATATTGACCTACGCCACCCATGTGTATATATATATATTATATAATAAAGTATTTGTTCTCCATCACATTTAGAATAATCAATTTGACAACTGTTAGTAAAATTATGAGTAATTAAACAAGCTCATATTCAGGTAACATTGACATTTGTTCCATTGACTGCAACATTATAAATTATTAACCTTGTTTATTCCTTCCTCTCATTGTATAACATAGCAATTGTGAATTGGTGATATAAGGGTTAATACTGGGATCAACAAATCCAAGTCTAAAGGAGCCATAATTAGGCCCTGGCACCCTGGTTTGAGCTACCAGGACACTCATGGGTGGCACTTAATTCTCACTGCCAGTTGCCAACCCAAGTTTACCCTAGTGCAGATAGATCCTATATAGACCCTGCAGATGTGAAATCCAAATCCAACTTTGGCCAAGCCCTCTCTCTAATACCTCCTGCAAGCGACTCTACCAATGATGTGGGGGTAGAAGAAGATGGACTTAATGTCACTTGATTTCACAAGCAATGCTGAATGGAGGTCAAGTGGTAGTGCAATACAACAAGGCACCCCTTTGTTGAGGGGTCTGCCTGCTGTCCTGCCCACAGCTTCCCCATCAGAGTTATACTCCTGGTTTCCAGGGACTGAACTGTCTCTGCCCAGAACACACCAACTACACCAAAACTTACCCTTGACACACCCCATCCCAAATATAACACACAAGCACTAACCCCCTTTTGGGGCTCCCCCTAATCTCCCTGTTCCAGAAAACCTTTAGTGAATGTTGGGTGGGAAATAACTAATTTTCTAGCAATGTAAATAAGAATGACTGAATAGCTAATTTGATTAGTGTGCAAACATAAATAATATTCATTCTAAAATTAACTATATACCATGATATCCTTCTATAGGAAAATATTTAAACAAAAGCATGGCTGCTATTGTGAACCTACCTTTGGAAATACTACTTGGTTTACTTGATTTTTTCAAAATTGCGTAGAGGCTACCTTTTTTCTGACCCCATGCCAAATTTAAAAAAAAATCTCTCCATTGCCTTGTTTGGAAGCGCCAATGCAGACTTGTTACTGGAACAGACACATCTAGACACTGTCATTTTGTTATTAAAGGGATACTAAACCCAAATGTTTTATTTAATGATTCAGATAGAGCATGCCATTTTAAGCAACTTTTTAATTTACTCCTACTATCAATTTTCTTTGTTCTCTTACTATCTTTATTTAAACAGCAGAATGTAAAGCTTAGGAGCCAGCCCATTTTAGGTTCAGCACCCTGGATAGCTCTTGCCGATTGGTGACTATATTTATCAAACAAATAAGCAAGCATAACCCAGGTTCTCAACCAAAAATGGGCCGGCTCTTAAGCTTTACATTCCTGCTTTTTAAATAAAGATAGCAGGAGAACGAAGAAAAATTGATAATAGGAGTAAATTAGAAAGTTGTTTAAAATTGCTGCTCTATCTGAATCATTAAATAAAACATTTAGGTTTAGTGTCCCTTTAAGCTGTCATTTTCTTGGTAATTATCCGATTACCTAATTAGAGACAGATATCTGGGGGTCGATCCGATAAAAATCGTTGCCCGCAAAAGCCGGCGATGCCAATATTTGCGTTGGTTTGGTATCCTATATACGGCGTAACCTAGAAGTTACGCGCGTATATTTCTGCCGTCGCCCGTAGTTTAGGGGTTAATAACTTTATTAGGTTGCGGCGGGCTACGGGAGCGGTGGTTTAGGGGTTAATAACTTTTGTTGTTGTTAGGCTAGTGAGGGGGGATAGCGGATAGAGGGTTAGACGTGTCGGGCTATGTTTAGGAGGCGTGTTAGACAGTGCGGGTGATTTAGACTTTAGTCAGGTTTTGTAGGCGCCGGCAGTTTCTAACGTGGCGCAAGTCACTGGCGACTCCAAAAATCTGTACTTACGCAGATTTCTGGACATCGCTACTTTGTCAGACTTGCGCCACTTTAGCAACTGACGGCGCTGCATATTGGATAGCTCGAGTTGCGAGCTGAAACTGCGGGCGACGCGGGTTCCCTCGCTTGCGCCGCTAACTACGCCGTTTATCGGATCGCGCCCCTGGTAGGTTAGGCTGGTAAAGTCTGCAGTGTAAACTTCTAATTGTCAGAATTTTAAATCATAATTTTCACTGTCAAATTAGAGGGAAAAGGGAGAAAATAGATAATAAAAGTATACTGCAAAACTGTTTTATTGTGCAAAATTAAACATTTTAAATTACTATTTTGAAGTGTTTCATGTCACTTTAAACTATGTATATATATATATATATATATATATATATATATATAGTGTTATATATAGTGTTATATATAGTGTTATATATAGTGTTATATATAGCGTTATATATAGTGTTATATATAGTGTTATATATATTGTTATATATAGTGTTATATATAGTGTTATATATAGTGTTATATATTAGATGTTTCTGTTAATCTTGATAGATGCACAATTGAGTCAAGCCAATGGGGCATATCTATCAAGCTCGAGCCTGCAGACTCGCCAGAAACAGCAGTTATGAAGCAGCGGTCTAAAGACCGCTGTTCCATAACCTGTCCGCCTGCTCTGAGCAGGCGGACAGACTTCACCGCAATTCAACCCGATCGAGTATGATCGGGTTGATTGACACCTCCCTGCTGGCAGCCGATTGGCCGCGAGTCAGCAGGGGGCGGTGTTGCACCAGCAGCTCTTGTGAGCTGCTGGTGCAATGTTAAATGCGGAGAGCGTATTGCTCTTCGCATTTAGCGAGGTCTTGCGGACCTGATCTGCACTGTCCGATCAGGATCCGCAAGACCTTTGATAAATAGAGGCCACAGTCTTCATTAACTAGTAATATATATATAACACAGTAATAATCTGAGTTTACTATGGACAATATATTTGTTGGGATGAATTAGGCTGTATTGCATTTACCCTCGTTTTGTATCTTTGATAAAGATCTATTTTCTCACTTTACATTATAATTATAATCTTTTTCTTCAGCTCCCTCGTTCAGTATGCAGTGAGAGTTGCTCTCCAGGATTTCATAAGGCTGCACAAAAAGGTCAACCAATTTGTTGCTTCGACTGCATCCCTTGTTTTGAAGGGGAAATATCCAATGAAACAGGTAACGTCTATGTTATTTCTTTGAAAAGAAGCAAATGTATATATTCTCAGCCTCAATCTTAACCTTGATTGCTATTCGTTTCTTTTAGTTTGTATCACCTAAGGGAAGTTCTGAATTTAAGCTTAAAGGGACAGTACACTGTAAAATAGTTTTTCCATTAATGTATTTTCAATGACTTGTTATACCAGCTGCAGAGTATAAAATACTTGAGAAATTGCATTTTCATGTTTATTTGTGTATATGAAGTAGCTGGTTTTGTGCTTTGAAACCACAGCCTATTACAATTAGTTGGTAATATCAGATCTCATTATGTTATAACTTTGTGTACACATACAAGCTTCCTTATCTTTTATTTGGCTGGAACACCAAAGCTCAATACATAGAGAGAACAATGGACAATTATCATTTTATTTCTTAACTATCCTGCATCCCACTGAGAGTAACTTTTTCTGCTGTAGCATATACTCCAGTATCAAAACTTTCAGTATAGGTGGCGATACCACAGGCTAAATAAGCTTATTTCAAATGCTGAAATAGGAGTAAAGGAGCTACTTTTAACCAATTTAATACACTCTAGCAGGTAAAAAGGATCATTGGGAATAATTTAAGGGGGAAATTTTTTTCGGGGTGAACTGTCCCTTTAATCTGTTAGTGTAAAAACTCTATGGGGCCAATTTATCATTTGTCGGGTGGACATGATCCGCTGTAGCGTGAAGTGAGAACTTTAAAGGACTTTAAACCCAATTTTTTCTTTCATCATTTAGATAGAACATACAATTTTAAACAACTTTTTAATTTACTTCTATTATCATATTTTCTATGTTTTTTGTTATCCTTATTTGAAAAGCAGCAATGTAAGTTCAGTAATGTGCATGTGTCTGCAGCACTATATGACAGCAGTTTTGCAACAATGTTATACATTAGCAGGAACACTAGATGGCAGCGCTATTTCCTATCATGTAGTGCATTAGGCATGTGCACGCTACCTACCTACAGGGCCGGCCCTAGCCATTGCGGGGCCCTAGGCAGGATGACAAAATGGGGCCCCCCTTTCTCACCGGCCCAACCCCGCCCAATCTCTGCCCCCAACCCCGCCCAATCTCCGCCCCCAATCCCGCCCAATCTCCACCCCCAACCCCACCCCACAGCTTTTAAATCAAAAAATAATTTAATGTAATGCACAACATTTTATATATTTATATATATATATATATATATATATATATATATATATATAAAAGCATAAATACACTAATGTGGAGCACTATAACATTGTATATATTGCAATATACCATTTGTACTATTGGAACAACTATAAACAAAAGTTCTGTTCTGTGGTTAACCCGTGAATAGCCAAAAAATAAATAATAATAAAGCAGTCCACAGCTCCGTATATAAATTCAAGTAAAAGAAGCGATGTAGTATGCACTGATAAACATGTGTCCCCAAGACACTATTGAGCAAGGATACCGCACAACACTTGTATGATAGTGTAATCAGATGCTTGGATGCCAAACTGGTATTAGACTCACCCGCACTTGATCAACGACTGCCTCTGACGAGTATCCACTCTGCGCGGAAATAGAGCTAACCAGGTGCTCTAAATACTCGTTCTCTGGTCCCCGATGTGGTCAAAACTTTCAGCCGCCGCCTGTCACGTCCTGCTCCTGCAGTGACTGCAGCTGTGCGGCTCTTCGTTTAGCCGGTTCCGGGGTACCTCTGTGAGACTGACGAACAGGTCTGCAGACGAATGAGAATCAAAGTGCGGGGTCACGTGGTAGGCAGTAATCCAATCCAATACAGTGCTTGTACTTACAGCTTAACTGATATTGCTCAAATGTGTGGAGCTCCGTAGAAATTTTGCAAAGTTGATCCGCCAATGGTAGCCTTGTATACTCGTGGATAGAGGGTACCTGTAAAGGATTCCTTGTAATCCTATTTGCATAAATGATAGAAAAAAGAAGAAAAGCGGTCCCAAAATACAAATGTGTTTAAAAACAGACTTTTATTTCTCCAACTTAAAACTTAACATGGTACACACAGTTTAAATATCGGGTTTTACGCGTTTCGGCTGGTGCCGTACTCATAAACCTGATTAGACACAGGTAAGTGCCTTCTTAAAAAGGATACAACCTTAATGGCTATTGGTTGGTGTAAAACACACCCCTGTTAATCATTTAGATAAAAAATGTACACAATCAATTAATCTTATAAAGTATTAGTTTGATCAAATGAGTTCAAAAGACACAGAAATACATTTATATTAGCAGCGGTAAATTTCAGATAAAAAGAAAAATAATTTCTTAAGTAGTCTAAATAAAGATTGCATTACAAAATATTGCAAAATATTATTTGAACAAACCATATTGCAAAGCTATACACACATATAAGTAGATATTAATTTTAATTGGACATTTGCTGAGTTAGTAATACCTTTACCAAACAAGCTTATAAACCATAAATTTTATAAACATGAGTGCTAGAGAATAGTTTGCTGTTGTTGCTATAACTATAAACAATGATGTTTTAGACTGAAATTCACCTTTTGGTAATACTATTAGTGTGTAGATGAACAATTTATTGTATGAAGGTTAAGACTATTACAATTAGTCTATGATCAACTCTGTAGTGGGCTCATTTCATCTCTTAGTTATATTCATAATTTGTATATTTAAAGTGCTGAAGTATATACAAGGAGATACACAAAAGCTAGTACAATTTGTGTATATAAAGTTAAAGTTAAACAGGGGTGTACCGGACCATGAACCCACTATTTCCAATGGTTGATAATATCAAACTCGGAATTAAATCCCTGAGGAACCTGAGTATTGATCCAGTACACCTCTTGTCTCGCTAAAGTCAGAGAAAGAGGCTATTATCTCAATACAGAACAATGATTCGATTGTTATAAGGCAGTCTGACAAAGGAGGCAGTGTGGTGGTACTTGATCGTGTAGATTATGTCAATGAGGCACTACGCCAATTAACAAACCCTGACACATATTCAATTGTGGAACAAAATCCCATGAAGCGTTTTCAATATGAGCTTGGGCAGATGCTGGACGATGGGGTGGAACTGGGAATCTTAGATCAGCAAACAGCGGATTCCCTATATGTGATACATCCAATCATCCCCATCTTCCATCATCTGCCCAAGGTTCATAAAAGTGTGACCAATGTCAAAGGTCGTCCCATTATATCAGGGATAGACTCTCTTTTAGAACATTTATTTGACTGGCTTGATGGAATACTCCAACCTTATGTCCTAGCCTTGCCTAGTTACATTTGTGCTACTTCCCATGTGTTGGGTATGCTGGAGTGCATTGAATGGCATGAACACTACAGCTGGCTAACCATAGATGTGGTTTCTTTGTATTCCAGCATACCCCACGACATGGGGTTAGAGGCTATCAAATACTTTCTAACATCTAGTGCAGATTTGACCACAGAGAGCATCATGTATCTCCTACGTATCACAAGGTATTTACTTGAGCATAACTACTTCTGCTTTGAGGGGGTTTTTTACCTCCAAAAACAAGGTACGGCCATGGGGGCAAAATTTATTCATGGACTGGCTTGAGCGATTTTTCATCTATGGAGGTGACAGCCCCCTCAGAGCAGAAGTGGTGTTTTACCGCCGCTTCATTGATGACCTCATTTTTATATGGTCATCCACTGAGGAACAAGCTGTCATATTTTTTCAATACCTCAATGAAGCCAGACATGGTCTCAAGTTCACATATGAGTGGCATAGTCACATGGTCAACTTTTTGGATGTTACTCTAATAGGAGATTCGGCAACACATAAAATTAATTAAAAACTTTATAGAAAACCTATCTCAGGGAACACGATCTTGCACCGAAAAAGTGGGCATCCCCTTCATGTGTTTAATGGTATCATGAAGAGTCAGTTTTTAAGAGCCAGGAGAATTTGCAACAGGGATAGTGATTATCTTGAGGAGTGCAGAGAAATTAAGCAGAGACTAAAAAATTGGGGATATCCATCAAAACAGCATAACAATATAGCCAAGAGTATGGCTATAGCAGGAAGAAATCCCCAAAAGCCCCAATGAAGTGAGAACAGGGAAGATAGACCTCTCACATTCATTACCCAATACTCCTCAGATTTTTCCACAGTGTGTAACATCATTAAGAAATATTTTCCCATCTTATTGGGAGATGTACACTTGAAATCAACTGTGGAAAAAGGATTTAAGTGTGTATATTCGAAAAATCTGACCCTGGATAACCTCTTATCCCCTAGTTTTTTACCTTCTAATCAAAAGAAAAAAAGTTCTTGGTTGCAGATTAATGGCACCTACAAGTGCGGGGATGTAAAGCCTGTGATTCCATCACTGAGGGTAAAGAATTTTACTCATGTACCACTACACAAAAATTTGCTACTAGAGGATGTATAAAATGTTCCAGTACCTATGTCGTGTACCTCATAGAGTGCCAAGCACACTCTAAACAGTATGTTGGAATGACCAGCAGGGAGGTCCGTACACGAATTCGAGAACACTTAGGCTACATCAAATATGAAAAGCCATGCTCAGCATTATCACGGCACTTTATAGAGGTGCACGGCAAGGACACCGGATCCTTAAGATGGAGAGGCATTGAAACTGTAAAATTGCCCCCTAGAGGAGGCGACAAGGACCAACTTTTAGCAAGACAGGAGGTGTACTGGATCATGAAGCTCAATACTCAGGTTCCTCAGGGATTTAATTCTGAGTTTGATATTATGAACCATTGGAAATAGTGGGTTCATGGTCCGGTACACCCCTGTTTAACTTTAACTTTAGCTTTATATACACAAATTGTACTAGCTTTTGTGTATCTCCTTGTATATACTTCAGCACTTTAAATATACAAATTATGAATATAACTAAGAGATGAAATGAGCCCACTACAGAGTTGATCATAGACTAATTGTAATAGTCTTAACCTTCATACAATAAATTGTTCATCTACACACTAATAGTATTACCAAAAGGTGAATTTCAGTCTAAAACATCATTGTTTATAGTTATAGCAACAACAGCAAACTATTCTCTAGCACTCATGTTTATAAAATGTATGGTTTTTAAGCTTGTTTGGTAAAGGTATTACTAACTCAGCAAATGTCCATTTAAAATTAATATCTACTTATATGTGTGTATAGTTTTGCAATATGGTTTGTTCAAATAATATTTTGCAATATTTTGTAATGCAATCTTTATTTAGACTACTTAAGAAATTATTTTTCTTTTTATCTGAAATTTACCGCTGCTAATATAAATGTATTTCTGTGTCTTTTGAACTCATTTGATCAAACTAATACTTTATAAGATTAATTGATTGTGTACATTTTTTATCTAAATGATTATCAGGGGTGTGTTTTACACCAACCAATAGCCATTAAGGTTGTATCCTTTTTAAGAATGCACTTACCTGTGTCTAATCAGGTTTATGAGTAAGGCACCAGCCGAAACGCGTAAAACCCAATATTTTTACTGTGTGTACCATGTTAAGTTTTAAGTTGGAGAAATAAAAGGCTGTTTTTAAACACATTTGGATTTTGGGACCGCTCTTCTTCTTTTTTCTATTATTGGAACAACTGTTTATGTATATAACGAATTATAATGCTGACAATTAGAAACAGTTGAGTTGAACTGGGGCTTATTTTTATGTGTTTTCTTATGATAACAAGAACATTACAGAGACGCCAGGGCCGGCCCTAGAAAGTGCAGGTCCCTAGACAGATTTACAGCCCGGGGCCTCTACCCAGAACAAAAAATACTTAAAAGAAATGGGGCAATGCACTGTACCACGCAAACACACAGATATAATACACAGAGAGTGTGGTATTCTGAGCTTCGTATTTAAGTAAACAAGTATTTGCACATTGGTTATAAAGGTTAGCTCTAAAATTAGAGCTTGTTGCTCTTTTTTGTAGTAATCAGAAAACAACTTCTATGTAGCCTGATTAAACAATATGAGACATTTAATATATGATAAATTTGTATTTTAACTACTGACTTAAGTGTTAATAAAATATAAGGAATATTTAATATAATATATATCAATGTTCAAGATATATATATATAACCGGAGGCCACAGATGAAAAAGAAATACTGACAAGCTCAGAATCTGAATTGGTAGAAACAAATGATTCTTCTTACTTCACGCAATCACACACAGCCTAAAATATTTACAAGTTCAGACATTCCACAGACATACAATGTTTGTTCATATTGGATGTTGCAGGTAATAGGAGATGCCCAATAATTCAGTATGGTAACAAAACAAGCAGGTAAGAAGTTTAAAGGCTTTAGCATTGTTCGTATACGTTACCACCTTGAGGACCGTGATATTTCTGTTACCGCATTGGGAGATCCGTGTTTGGAGAGGCAGCGTGTGTGAATGCGGCTTACTTCCGGGTAGCGGTGAAAAAGTAGATCCGGCCGTTGAATGATCCAAAGTCGGTAATGACAAAGTAACGATTTGAGCATAAGAGATTCAAGACGTAGCTAGAGTAAACAAAGTAAACCACCTTGCACAGGATACAAGCAATAGGAGACCTGAGATAAGGAAAGCTACACCAGAGTAGCTAAGACTTCAATAATCAGGCAGTCAATGAGTGTTACAGGTAGTCCTTATATAGGGTGGAGACCAAATAGGAGGGGTTATAGTTAAAGGTATACCACATCTCCCCCCCTTCAAGGAAGCACCCCAGGGGTTTCCAAACTAGGTTTCTCAGGATAGCGGCGATGAAAATTTCGTAGAAGACGGGGAGTGCGAAGATCAGAATGAAGCTGCCAAGAGTTATCCTCCGAACCATAACCTTTCCATTTCACAAGATACTCTAACCTCTTCCTATGGATCCTAGAATCCAATACAGCTTCAACTTCATACTCCTCTCGATCATCAACGAGTATTGGAGGTGGTCGAGACAAGGAGAGAGACTGAGGTGGAGGAAGATATGGTTTTAACAGAGAGACATGAAAAGAGGGGTGAATCTTAAAATCCTGGGGAAGCTCTAATCTCACAGCATTGAGGTTGATTATTTTAGAAATCTTAAAAGGACCCAAATATTGATTTGCTAACTTTTTGCTAGGAACTGACAGTTTGAGATTCTTTGTCGAGAGTAGTACCAAATCTCCAATCTGATAAGCCGGGCTAGCAGTGTGATGGGTATCATATAACCTTTTTTGATAATCTTTAGCTTCCGAAAGATGTTTTTTCAGGATGTTAAGTCTTTCTTGTAGGGTAGTTGCGAAATCCAATGCTGAGGGAGAGTTCACTTGTTGAGAGGACAATGAAATAGTAGTAGGATGATATCCATAAGTAACGAAGAATGGGGATAGTTTAGTAGATGTAGAAGTAGTATTGTTATAACAGAATTCAGCCAAAGGTAAATAGGATGACCAGTCATCCTGCAGATGAGATATATAACAACGAAGATATTGCTCAAGAGTTTGGTTGAGTCGTTCTGTAAGGCCATTTGTCTGAGGGTGAAAAGCAGTCGAGTATCTAGAATCAATTTTGATTAACTTACACAGGGATCTCCAAAAATTAGAGGTAAACTGTGTACCACGATCAGTTATTATAACTTTGGGCAGTCCATGTAAGCGAACTATGTTGTCTAGGAATACGTGAGCTGTAGTGAAAGCTGTAGGGAGACCTTTTAGGGGAATGTAATGAGCCAGTCTTGTTAAATGATCAATGACAACTAAAATAGTATTGTAATGGTGGGATTCAGGTAACTCGACAATAAAGTCCATTGATATGGTACTCCAGGGTTTGTCAGGAATAGGCAGAGGAGATAAAAGACCTGATGGTCTTTTGTGTGTTAACTTGTTTCTGGCACAGGTATCACAATGTTTTACATAGTTTGTAATATAGGTATCCATGAGTGGCCACCAATAATTTCTCCTGGTTAGGTCTATAGTTTTAGAAATACCTGGATGGCCTGCTAGTGTCCCGTCATGGGTTTGTTTAAGAATAGAAGATCTAATTTGTTTGGGGATATATAGTTTAGAATCATGATAGAAAAGACCAGTCTTGGAATCTTTTTGACAGTCTATTCCATGTGGTGGTTCATGTTTTAATTCTTTTAAGATCTCCTCTTCTAAAGGTGTTAATAAACCTATAATTTTTTCTTTTGGAATGATTTGGTAAATTTGATTATGAGTGTCTTGTTCATGTAATCTAGAGAGGGCATCGGCTTTGGTATTTAAATGTCCTGGTCTGTAGGTTAAGAGAAAATCGAAACGATCAAAAAATATAGACCATCTTGCTTGTCTTGCAGACAAGGTCTTACTTGTTTTTAGAAATTCAAGATTTTTATGGTCAGTATAAATCTTAAAAGGTAGCTTAGAACCTTCTAGTAAATGTCTCCAATGATCTAGAGCACGTTTTATAGCTAGAAGTTCTTTATCTCCTATGCTATAGTTTTTCTCAGCACTAGTTAACATTTTTGAATAGAAAGCAATAGGATGAATCTCAGTCTTGTTCTTATCTTGTTGTGATAAAACTGCACCGATACCTGAGTCGGATGCATCTACTTCAAGGATAAATTCTGAATCAAAATCTGGCATAACTAGAATGGGAGCTGTAGTAAAATTTTCTTTCAATTTATTAAAGGCAAGACTAGCGGATTCGGTCCACTTAAATCTTTGTTTTTCACTAGTGAGTGTTGTTAATGGTTTAACGATTGAAGAGAAATTTTTTATAAACTTCCTATAAAAATTCGCAAAACCAATGAATCGTTGTACAGATTTTGTGGAAGTAGGAGTAGGCCAATTTAGAATTGCTGATACCTTCTCTGGATCCATTTGAATTTTGTTGGGACTGATGATGTAACCCAAGAATTTTATTTCTGTGACATGAAAGGAACATTTTTCCAGTTTAGCATATAGTTTGTGTTCTTTTAAACGAGTTAATACCCAGCGTACATGTTTTTCATGCTCTTGAGGTGTTCTAGAATAAATTAATATGTCGTCAAGGTATATTATGACACAAACGTCTATCAGGTCACGAAAGATCTCATTTATAAAAAACTGAAAAGTTGCCGGAGCATTACTCAGACCAAAAGGCATTACATTATATTGGAAAAGGCCATATCTGGTCCTGAATGCCGTTTTCCATTCGTGACCTTCTTTAATTCTAATCAAATTATAAGCTCCCTTTAAATCTAATTTGGTGTAAATAGTTGCACCAGTTAGACGTTCCAAAAGTTCAGGTATTAAAGGTAACGGGTATCTGTTTTTTATTGTGATGTTATTTAATGCTCTATAATCAATAATAGGTCTTATGGTACCATCCTTGTTTCTTACTAGAAACATACCTGCAGCTGCAGGGGATGTGGAGTGTGAAATAAATCCCTTACGTAAATTTTCGTCTAAGTAGTTTCTTATATACTGGAGTTCCTCTTGAGAGAGGGGATAGATCTTACCATGAGGGATTTTGGAACCAGGTATTATATCAATAGGACAGTCAAACTCCCTATGAGGTGGAAGGTTTTCTGCCTCTTTTAAATTAAATACATCTGCCAAATCCTGATAACACGAGGGTAAACCAATATCAAGTGACGCTATGGTTTGATGTGGATAACAAGTTTGGGAACAAAAAGCAGAATCTAATGTTACCTTATTTGAAACCCAATTTATGTGAGGGTTGTGTTTCTTCAACCAAGGATAGCCTAGGATGAGAGTATGCTGATGTATGGTTATGAGATCAAAAGATAAATATTCAGTGTGTCCCTGCAATGATGTTACAAGCAGGGGAATAGTATGATGTGTAATAGGTCCTTGTTCTATTAATGAACCATCTATCAGCTTAATAGATACAGGATTTTGTTTACAAATAGTAGGTATTCGATTTTTATTTACATAAGTGGAATCAATGTAATTTCCGGATGCTCCTGAATCAATTAATGCCTTGGTTTGGATATTTTTCTGGTCCCACTGTAAAGAAATAGACAAAGTCATGTGTGTATCATTAGCTATGCTGTAAATAAAGTCACTGGTTTTTTTCTTACCATTCTTTTGTTTTTTCAACAAAGGACAAGTAGATACTACATGTTCTTTTTGAGCACAATATAAACAGAGATTTTCCAACCTCCTTCTAATTTTTTCCTCTGGTGGCAGAGGTCCTCTAAGTACACCAATCTCCATAGGGGTAGCACTGCCATGAGCTTTGTCATGACTTGTTGTGACTTGGTAAGGTCTTCTATATGAGGTATCATTAGAGGCCTTTTCTGCCCTCCTTTCTCTCAAACGACGATCTAAAGATGTACTTAATTTAATAAGACCATCAAGGGTATCTGGTATCTCAAGACGTGAAAGTTCATCTTTGAGTGTTTCAGATAAACCTAAACGATATTGATTTTTCAAACTGATTTCATTCCACTGAGAGTCCTCTGCCCACATCTGAAACTCAGTGGTATAATCCTCCACATTTCTCTTACCTTGTTTTAAAGACCTCAATCTCATTTCAGCATTTATTTGAGAATTTGAGTCTTGATATAGACTAGTTAAAGCAGAAAAAAAATCTTGTAATGAATCCAGGATATTGTTATTGTTTTCAAAAAACCTATTAGCCCAAGTCCTGGGTTCACCTTGTAGGAAAGATATTGTGGTACAAACTTTAATCCGCTCAGTATGATAAGTCTTAGGTCTAAGAGAAAATAATAAATTACAGGCATTCTTAAATTCCCTGAACTCAGAACGTTTCCCTGAAAAAGGTTGTGGATAATTAATATGAGGTTCAGGTGGGTCATGAGGCTTTTGTGTAACAAAATCTTTAACTATAGTTTTCAGTGCAGCATTTTCAGTCTGCACTTCTGTCACAGCTCTTGCTAAATAATCAAGTTTAAGGTAAACATTATTAAACTCCTTTTTTATTTCATTAGGATCCATAATGTTTAATTAATTCAAAATTCGGTTTTTTGGGCCTGATTATTATGTGGTATTCTGAGCTTCGTATTTAAGTAAACAAGTATTTGCACATTGGTTATAAAGGTTAGCTCTAAAATTAGAGCTTGTTGCTCTTTTTTGTAGTAATCAGAAAACAACTTCTATGTAGCCTGATTAAACAATATGAGACATTTAATATATGATAAATTTGTATATTAACTACTGACTTAAGTGTTAATAAAATATAAGGAATATTTAATATAATATATATCAATGTTCAAGATATATATATATAACCGGAGGCCACAGATGAAAAAGAAATACTGACAAGCTCAGAATCTGAATTGGTAGAAACAAATGATTCTTCTTACTTCACGCAATCACACACAGCCTAAAATATTTACAAGTTCAGACATTCCACAGACATACAATGTTTGTTCATATTGGATGTTGCAGGTAATAGGAGATGCCCAATAATTCAGTATGGTAACAAAACAAGCAGGTAAGAAGTTTAAAGGCTTTAGCATTGTTCGTATACGTTACCACCTTGAGGACCGTGATATTTCTGTTACCGCATTGGGAGATCCGTGTTTGGAGAGGCAGCGTGTGTGAATGCGGCTTACTTCCGGGTAGCGGTGAAAAAGTAGATCCGGCCGTTGAATGATCCAAAGTCGGTAATGACAAAGTAACGATTTGAGCATAAGAGATTCAAGACGTAGCTAGAGTAAACAAAGTAAACCACCTTGCACAGGATACAAGCAATAGGAGACCTGAGATAAGGAAAGCTACACCAGAGTAGCTAAGACTTCAATAATCAGGCAGTCAATGAGTGTTACAGGTAGTCCTTATATAGGGTGGAGACCAAATAGGAGGGGTTATAGTTAAAGGTATACCACAGAGAGATATTTATATACACATACATCCACACACTCAGACACATACACAGGAGTACACAGCACACACACACACACTGCCCCCACACACACACACTCCACACACACACAGCCCACACACAGCCCACACACAATAAATAAATAAAATAAATGGTGCCCCCAGCAATAAAATGAAGCCCCCAGCCCCCCTGCAATAAAATGATGCCCCAGCACAAAAATGATGCCCCAGCAATAAAATGATGCCCCATCTCCCCTGCAATAAAATGATGCCCCCAACAAAAGTATCATGCCCCCAACAAAAGTATAATTCCCCCAGCAATAAGTGATTCCCCCAGCCCCACTGCAATGATGCCCCCAGCAATAAAATTAAACCCCCAGCCCCCTGCAATAAAATGATGCCCAGTCCCCCTGCAATAAAATGATGCCCCATCCCCACTGCAATAAAATGATGCCACCAGCAATAAAAATATCCCCCAGCCCCCTGAAAAAAAATGTTGCTCCCTGCTATAAAATGATCCCCAATGCAATAAAATGATGCCCTCAACAAAAGTTTCATGCCCCCAGCAATAAATGATTCCCCCAGCCACACTGCAATGATGCCCCCAGCAATAAAATTAAACCCCCAGCCCCCCTGCAATAAAATGATGCCCAGTCCCCCTGCAAAAAAATGATGCCACCAGCAATAAAATGATGCCCCCTGCAATAAAAATATCCCCCCAGCCCCCTGCAAAAAAACGATGCTCCCTGCTATAAAATGATGCACCCTGCAATAAAATGATGCCCCCAACAAAAATATGATGTCCTCAGCCCCCCAGCAATAAAATGAACCCCTCTGCAATAAAATGATGCCCCCAACAAAAATATGATGTCCTCAGCCCCAGAAATAAAATGAATCCCCCTGCAATAAAATGATGCCCAGCCCCCTGCAATAAAATGAACCCCCCCTGCAATAAAACGAAGCACAGTCCCCCTGCAATAAAATGATGCCCCAGCCCCCTGCACAAAAATGATGCCCCTGCAATAAAATGATGCCCCTAGCCCCCCTGCAATAAATAATTCCCCCAGCCCCACTGCAATGATACCCCCAGCAATTAAATGATGCCCAGTCCCCCTGCAATAAAATTATACCCTGTCCCCACTGCAATAAATAATGCCTCCAGCAATAAAATGAAGCCCCCTGCAATAAAATAATGCCCAGTCCCTCTGCAATAAAATGATGCCCCCTGCAAAAAAATGATGCCCCAGCAATAAAATGATGCCCCAGCTCCCCTGCAATAAAATGATGCCCCCAACAAAAATATGATGCCCCCAGCACCCCTGCAATAAATGATGCACCCAGCAATAAAATTAAGCCCCCAGCAATAAAATGATGCCCCTAAAATAAAATGATGCCCCCAACCCACCTGCAATAATTGATTCCCCCAGCCCCACTGCAATGATGCCCCCAGTAATAAAATGATGCCCAGTCCCCCTGCAATAAAATGATGTCCCATCCCCACTGTAATAAAATTATGCCCCCAGCCCCACTGCAATAAAATGATGCCCCTAGCAATAAAATGAAGCCCCTGTAATAAAATGAAGCCCCTGCAATAAAATGATGCTCCCAGCCCCCCTGCAATAATTGATTCCCCCAGCCCCACTGCAATTATGCCCCCAGTGATAAAATGAAGCCCAGTCCCCCTGCAATAAAATGATGTCCCATCCCCACTGCAATAAAATGATGCCCCATCCCCACTGCAATAAATGATGCCCCATATCCACTGCATTAAATGATGCCCCAGCAATAAAATGAAGCCCCCTTGCAATAAAATAATGCCCAGTCCCCCTGCAATAAAATGATGCCCTCAGCCCCCCTGCAAAAAAATGATGCCCCAGCAATAAAGTATGCCCCCAGCCCCTGCAATAAAATGATGCCCCCATCCCCACTGCAATAAATGATGCCCCTTGCAATAAAATGATACCCAGCCCCCCTGCAATAAATGATGCCCCCAGCCCCCCTGCAATAAATGATTCCCCCGGCCCCACTGCAATGATGCCCCCAGCAATAAAATGATGCCCAGTCCCCCTGCAATAAAATGATGCCCTATCCCCACTGCAATAAAAGATGCCCCTAGCAAAAAAATAATGCCCAGTCCATCTGCAATAAAATGATGCCCCCAGCCCCCCTGCAAAAAAATCATGCCCCAGCAATAAAATGATGCCCCAGCTCCCCTGCAATAAAATGATGCCCCCAGCACCCCTGCAATAAATGATGCACCCAGCAATAAAATGAAGCCCCCAGTCCCCACTGCAATAAAATGATGCCCCCAGCTCCCCTGCAATAAAATGATGCCCCCAGCACCCCTGCAATAAATGATGCACCCAGCAATAAAATGAAGCCCCCAGTCCCCACTGCAATAAAATGATGCCCCCAGCCCCATTGCAATAAAATGATGCCCCCAGCCCCTTGAAAAAAAATTATGCTCCCTGCTATAAAATGATCCCCACTGCAATAAAATGATGCCCTCAACAAAAGTTTCATGCCCCCAGCAATAAATGATTCCCCAGCCCCACTGCAATGATGCCCCCAGCAATAAAATTAAACCCCCAGCCCCCCTGCAATAAAATTATGCCCAGTCCCCCTGCAAAAATGATGCCCCCAGCAATAAAATGATGCCCCCTGCAATAAATATATCCCCCCAGCCCCCTGCAAAAAAATGATGCTCCCTGCTATAAACTGATGCACCCTGCAATAAAATGATACCCCCAACAAAAATATGATGTCCTCAGCCCCCCAGCAATAAAATGAATCCCTCTGCAATAAAATGATGCCCCCAACAAAAATATGATGTCCTCAGCCCCCAGCAATAAAATGAATCCCCCCTGCAATAAAATGATGCCCCAGCCACCTGCAATAAAATGAAGCCCCCCCTGCAATAAAACGAAGCACAGTCCCCCTGCAAAAAAAAATGCCCCAGCCCCCTGCACAAAAATGATGCCCCTTCAATAAAATTATGCCCCCAGCCCCCCTGCAAAAAATGATTCCCCCAGCCCTACTGCAATGATACCCCCAGCAATTAAATGATGCCCAGTCCCCCTGCAATAAAATGATGTCCCATCCCCACTGTAATAAAATTATGCCCCCAGCCTCACTGCAATAAAATGATGCCCCTAGCAATAAAATGAAGCCCCTGCAATAAAATGATGCTCCCAGCCCCCCTGCAATAATTGATTCCCCCAGCCCCACTGCAATTATGCCCCCAGTAATAAAATGAAGCCCAGTCCCCCTGCAATAAAATGATGTCCCATCCCCACTGCAATAAAATGATGCCCCATCCCCACTGCAATAAATGATGACCCATATCCACTGCATTAAATGATGCCCCAGCAATAAAATGAAGCCCCCTTGCAATAAAATAATGCCCAGTCCCCCTGCAATAAAATGATGCCCCCAGCTCCCCTGCAATAAAATGATGCTCCCAGCACCCCTGCAATAAATGATGCACCCAGCAATAAAATTAAGCCCCCAGTCCCCACTGCAATAAAATGATTCCCCCAGCCCCATTGCAATAAAATGATGCCCCCAGCCCCCTGAAAAAAAATGATGCTCCCTGCTATAAAATGATCCCCACTGCAATAAAATGATGCCCTCAACAAAAGTTTCATGCCCCCAGCAATAAATGATTCCCCCAGCCCCACTGCAATGATGCCCCAGCAATAAAATTAAACCCCCATCCCCCCTGCAATAAAATGATGCCCAGTCCCCCTGCAAAAAAATGATGCCCCCAGAAATAAAATGATGCCCCCTGCAATAAAAATATCCCCCCAGCCTCCTGCAAAAAAACGATGCTCCCTGCTATAAAATGATGCACCCTGCAATAAAATGATGCCCCCAGCAAAAATATGATGTCCTCAGCCCCCAGCAATAAAATGAATCCCTCTGCAATAAAATGATGCCCCCAACAAAAATATGATGTCCTCAGCCCCAGAAATAAAATGAATCCCCCCTGCAATAAAATGATGCCCAGCCCTCTGCAATAAAATGAAGCCCCCCCTGCAATAAAACGAAGCACAGTCCCCCTGCAATAAAATGATGCCCCAGCCCCCTGCACAAAAATGATGCCCCTGCAATAAAATGATGCACCCTGCAATAAAATGATGCCCCCAACAAAAATATGATGTCCTCAGCCCCCAGCAATAAAATGAATCCCCCCTGCACTAAAATGATACCCCAGCCACCTGCAATAAAATGAAGCCCCCCCTGCAATAAAAAGAAGCACAGTCCCCCTGCAAAAAAAAATGCCCCAGCCCCCTGCACAAAAATGATGCCCCTGCAATAAAATGATGCCCCCAGCCCCCCTGCAATAAATGATTCCCCCAGCCCCACTGCAATGATACCCCCAGCAATTAAATGATGCCCAGTCCCCCTGCAATAAAATGATGTCCCATCCCCACTGTAATAAAATTATACCCCCAGCCCCACTGCAATAAAATGATGCCCCTAGCAATAAAATGAAGCCCCTGCAATAAAATGATGCCCCTGCAATAAAATTATGCTCCCAGCCCCCCTGCAATAATTGATTCCCCCAGACCCACTGCAATTATGTCCCCAGTAATAAAATGAAGCCCAGTCCCCCTGCAATAAAATGATGTCCCATCCCCACTGCAATAAAATGATGCCCCATCCCCACTGCAATAAATGATGCCCCATATCCACTGCATTAAATGATGCCCCCAGCAATAAAATGAAGCCCCCTTGCAATAAAATAATGCCCAGTCCCCCTGCAAAAAAAAATGATGCTCCCTGCTCTAAAATGATCCCCACTGCAATAAAATGATGCCCTCAACAAAAGTTTCATGCCCCCAGCAATTAATGATTCCCCCAGTCCCACTGCAATGATGCCCTAGCAATAAAATTAAACCCCCAGCCCCCCTGCAATAAAATGATGCCCAGTCCCCCTGCAAAAAAATGATGCCCCCAGCAATAAAATGATGCCCCTGCAATAAAAATATCCCCCCAGCCCCCTGCAAAAAACGATGCTCCCTGCTATAAAATGATGCACCCTGCAATAAAATGATGCCCCCAGCAAAAATATGATGTCCTCAGCCCCCAGCAATAAAATGAATCCCTCTGCAATAAAATGATGCCCCCAACAAAAATATGATGTCCTCAGCCCCAGAAATAAAATGAATCCCCCCTGCAATAAAATGATGTCCAGCCCCCTGCAATAAAATGAAGCCCCCCTGCAATAAAATGAAGCCCCCCCTGCAATAAAATGAAGCACAGTCCCCCTGCAATAAAATGATGCCCCAGCCCCCTGCACAAAAATGATGCCCCTGCAATAAAATGATGCCCCCAGCCCCCCTGCAATAAATGATTCCCCCAGCCCCACTGCAATGATACCCCCAGCAATTAAATGATGCCCAGCCCCCCTGCAATAAAATGATGCCCTGTCCCCACTGCAATAAATGATGCCTCCAGCAATAAAATGAAGCCCCCTGCAATAAAATAATGCCCATTCCCTCTGCAATAAAATGATGCCCCCCTGCAAAAAAATGATGCCCCAGCAATAAAATGATGCCCCAGCTCCCCTGCAATAAAATGATGCCCCCAACAAAAATATGATGCCCCCAGCACCCCTGCAATAAATGATGCACCCAGCAATAAAATTAAGCCCCCAGCAATAAAATGATGCCCCTGCAATAAAATGAACCCCCCAGCCCACCTGCAATAATTGATTCCCCCAGCCCCACTGCAATGATGCCCCCAGTAATAAAATGATGCCCAGTCCCCCTGCAATAAAATGATGTCCCATCCCCACTATAATAAAATTATGCCCCCAGCCCCACTGCAATAAAATGATGCCCCTAGCAATAAAATGAAGCCCCTGCAATAAAATGATGCCCCTGCAATAAAATGATGCTCCCAGCCCCCCTGCAATAATTGATTCCCGCAGCCCCACTGCAATTATGCCCCCAGTAATAAAATGAAGCCCAGTCCCCCTGCAATAAAATGATGTCCCATCCCCACTGCAATAAAATGATGCCCCATCCCCACTGCAATAAATGATGCCCCATATCCACTGCATTAAATGATGCCACAGCAATAAAATGAAGCCCCCTTGCAATAAAATAATGCCCAGTCCCCCTGCAATAAAATGATGCCCTCAGCCCCCCTGAAAAAAAATTATGCCCCAGCAATAAAGTATCCCCCCAGCCCCTGCAATAAAATGATGCCCCCATCCCCACTGCAATAAATGATGCCCCTTGCAATAAAATGTTGCCCAGCCCCCCTGCAATAAATTATGCCCCCAGCCCCCCTGCAATAAATGATTCCCCCGGCCCCACTGCAATGATGCCCCCAGCAATAAAATGATGCCCAGTCCCCCTGCAATAAAATTATGCCCTTTCCCCACTGCAATAAATGATGCCCCTAGCAATAAAATAATGCCCAGTCCATCTGCAATAAAATGATGCCCCCAGCCCCCCTGCAAAAAAAATTATGCCCCAGCAATAAAATGATGCCCCAGCTCCCCTGCAATAAAATGATGCCCCCAGCACCCCTGCAATAAATGATGCACCCAGCAATAAAATGATGCCCAGTCCCCCTGCAATAAAATGATGTCCCATCCCCACTGTAATAAAATTATGCCCCCAGCCCCACTGCAATAAAATGATGCCCCTAGCAATAAAATGAAGCCCCTGCAATAAAATGATGCCCCTGCAATAAAATGATGCTCCCAGCCCCCCTGCAATAATTGATTCCCGCAGCCCCACTGCAATTATGCCCCCAGTAATAAAATGAAGCCCAGTCCCCCTGCAATAAAATGATGTCCCATCCCCACTGCAATAAAATGATGCCCCATCCCCACTGCAATAAATGATGCCCCATATCCACTGCATTAAATGATGCCACAGCAATAAAATGAAGCCCCCTTGCAATAAAATAATGCCCAGTCCCCCTGCAATAAAATTATGCCCTCAGCCCCCCTGAAAAAAAAATTATGCCCCAGCAATAAAGTATGCCCCCAGCCCCTGCAATAAAATGATGCCCCCATCCCCACTGCAATAAATGATGCCCCTTGCAATAAAATGTTGCCCAGCCCCCCTGCAATAAATTATGCCCCCAGCCCCCCTGCAATAAATGATTCCCCCGGCCCCACTGCAATGATGCCCCCAGCAATAAAATGATGCCCAGTCCCCCTGCAATAAAATTATGCCCTTTCCCCACTGCAATAAATGATGCCCCTAGCAATAAAATAATACCCAGTCCATCTGCAATAAAATGATGCCCCCAGCCCCCCTGCAAAAAAAATGATGCCCCAGCAATAAAATGATGCCCCAGCTCCCCTGCAATAAAATGATGCCCCCAGCACCCCTGCAATAAATGATGCACCCAGCAATAAAATGAAGCCCCCAGTCCCCACTGCAATAAAATGATGCCCCCAGCTCCCCTGCAATAAAATGATGCCCCCAGCACCCCTGCAATAAATGATGCACCAGCAATAAAATGAAGCCCCCAGTCCCCACTGCAATAAAATGATGCCCCCAGCCCCATTGCAATAAAATGATGCCCCCAGTCCCTTGAAAAAAAATGATGCTCCCTGCTATAAAATGATCCCCTTTGCAATAAAATGATGCAATCAACAAAGGTTTCATGCCCCCAGCAATAAAATTAAACCCCCAGCCCCCCTGCAATAAAATGATGCCCAGTCCCCCTGCAAAAAATGATGCCCCCAGCAATAAAATGATGCCCCCTGCAATAAAAATATCCCCCAGCCCCCTGCAAAAAACGATGCTCCCTGCTATAAAATGATGCACCCTGCAATAAAATGATGCCCCCAACAAAAATATGATGTCCTCAGCCCCCAGCAATAAAATTAATCCCCCCTGCAATAAAATGATGTCCCAGCCACCTGCAATAAAATGAAGCCCCCCCTGCAATAAAACGAAGCACAGTCCCCCTGCAAAAAAAAAAATGCCCCAGTCCCCTGCACAAAAATGATGCCCCTGCAATAAAATGATGCCCCCAGCCCCCCTGCAATAAATGATTCCCCCAGCCCCACTGCAATGATACCCCCAGCAAATAAATGATGCCCAGTCCCCCTGCAATAAAATGATGCCCAGTCCCCCTGCAATAAAATGATGTCCCATCCCCACTGTAATAAAATTATGCCCCCAGCCCCACTGCAATAAAATGATGCCCCTAGCAATAAAATGAAGCCCCTGCAATAAAATGATGCCCCTGCAATAAAATGATGCTCCCAGCCCCCCTGCAATAATTGATTCCCCCAGCCCCACTGCAATTATGCCCCCAGTAATAAAATGAAGCCCAGTCCCCCTGCAATAAAATGATGTCCCATCCCCACTGCAATAAAATGATGCCCCATCCCCACTGCAATAAATGATGCCCCATATCCACTGCATTAAATGATGCCCCCAGCAATAAAATGAAGCCCCTTTGCAATAAAATAATGCCCAGTCCCCCTGCAATAAAATGATGCCTCCAGCTCCCCTGCAATAAAATGATGCTCCCAGCAACCCTGCAATAAATGATGCACCCAGCAATAAAATTAAGCCCCCAGTCCCCACTGCAATAAAATGATGCCCCCAGCCCCATTGCAATAAAATGATGCCCCCAGCCCCCTGAAAAAAAATGATGCTCCCTGCTATAAAATGATCTCCACTGCAATAAAATGATGCCCTCAACAAAAGTTTCATGCCCCCAGCAATAAATGATTCCCCCAGCCCCACTGCAATGATGCCCCCAGCAATAAAATTAAACCCCCAGCCCCCCTGCAATAAAATGATGCCCAGTCCCCCTGCAAAAAAATGATGCCCCCAGCAATAAAATGATGCCCCCTGTAATAAAAATATCCCCCCAGCCCCCTGCAAAAAAACGATGCTCCCTGCTATAAAATGATGCACCCTGCAATAAAATGATGCCCCCAGAAAAAATATGATGTCCTCAGCACCCAGCAATCAAATGAATCCCTCTGCAATAAAATTATGACCCCAACAAAAATATGATGTCCTCAGCCCCCCAGCAATAAAATGAATCCCCCCTGCAATAAAATGATGCCCAGTCCCCCTGCAATAAAATTATGCCCTTTCCCCACTGCAATAAATGATGCCCCTAGCAATAAAATAATACCCAGTCCATCTGCAATAAAATGATGCCCCCAGCCCCCCTGCAAAAAAAATGATGCCCCAGCAATAAAATGATGCCCCAGCTCCCCTGCAATAAAATGATGCCCCCAGCACCCCTGCAATAAATGATGCACCCAGCAATAAAATGAAGCCCCCAGTCCCCACTGCAATAAAATGATGCCCCCAGCTCCCCTGCAATAAAATGATGCCCCCAGCACCCCTGCAATAAATGATGCACCAGCAATAAAATGAAGCCCCCAGTCCCCACTGCAATAAAATGATGCCCCCAGCCCCATTGCAATAAAATGATGCCCCCAGTCCCTTGAAAAAAAATGATGCTCCCTGCTATAAAATGATCCCCTTTGCAATAAAATGATGCAATCAACAAAGGTTTCATGCCCCCAGCAATAAAATTAAACCCCCAGCCCCCCTGCAATAAAATGATGCCCAGTCCCCCTGCAAAAAATGATGCCCCCAGCAATAAAATGATGCCCCCTGCAATAAAAATATCCCCCCAGCCCCCTGCAAAAAACGATGCTCCCTGCTATAAAATGATGCACCCTGCAATAAAATGATGCCCCCAACAAAAATATGATGTCCTCAGCCCCCAGCAATAAAATTAATCCCCCCTGCAATAAAATGATGTCCCAGCCACCTGCAATAAAATGAAGCCCCCCCTGCAATAAAACGAAGCACAGTCCCCCTGCAAAAAAAAAATGCCCCAGTCCCCTGCACAAAAATGATGCCCCTGCAATAAAATGATGCCCCCAGCCCCCCTGCAATAAATGATTCCCCCAGCCCCACTGCAATGATACCCCCAGCAAATAAATGATGCCCAGTCCCCCTGCAATAAAATGATGCCCAGTCCCCCTGCAATAAAATGATGTCCCATCCCCACTGTAATAAAATTATGCCCCCAGCCCCACTGCAATAAAATGATGCCCCTAGCAATAAAATGAAGCCCCTGCAATAAAATGATGCCCCTGCAATAAAATGATGCTCCCAGCCCCCCTGCAATAATTGATTCCCCCAGCCCCACTGCAATTATGCCCCCAGTAATAAAATGAAGCCCAGTCCCCCTGCAATAAAATGATGTCCCATCCCCACTGCAATAAAATGATGCCCCATCCCCACTGCAATAAATGATGCCCCATATCTACTGCATTAAATGATGCCCCCAGCAATAAAATGAAGCCCCTTTGCAATAAAATAATGCCCAGTCCCCCTGCAATAAAATGATGCCTCCAGCTCCCCTGCAATAAAATGATGCTCCCAGCAACCCTGCAATAAATGATGCACCCAGCATGCCCCCAGCCCCATTGCAATAAAATGATGCCCCCAGCCCCCTGAAAAAAAATGATGCTCCCTGCTATAAAATGATCTCCACTGCAATAAAATGATGCCCTCAACAAAAGTTTCATGCCCCCAGCAATAAATGATTCCCCCAGCCCCACTGCAATGATGCCCCCAGCAATAAAATTAAACCCCCAGCCCCCCTGCAATAAAATGATGCCCAGTCCCCCTGCAAAAAAATGATGCCCCCAGCAATAAAATGATGCCCCCTGTAATAAAAATATCCCCCCAGCCCCCTGCAAAAAAACTCCCTGCTATAAAATGATGCACCCTGCTATAAAATGATGCACCCTGCAATAAAATGATGCCCCCAGCAAAAATATGATGTCCTCAGCACCCAGCAATCAAATGAATCCCTCTGCAATAAAATTATGACCCCAACAAAAATATGATGTCCTCAGCCCCCCAGCAATAAAATGAATCCCCCCTGCAATAAAATGATGCCCAGTCCCCCTGCAATAAAATTATGCCCTTTCCCCACTGCAATAAATGATGCCCCTAGCAATAAAATAATACCCAGTCCATCTGCAATAAAATGATGCCCCCAGCCCCCCTGCAAAAAAAATGATGCCCCAGCAATAAAATGATGCCCCAGCTCCCCTGCAATAAAATGATGCCCCCAGCACCCCTGCAATAAATGATGCACCCAGCAATAAAATGAAGCCCCCAGTCCCCACTGCAATAAAATGATGCCCCCAGCTCCCCTGCAATAAAATGATGCCCCCAGCACCCCTGCAATAAATGATGCACCAGCAATAAAATGAAGCCCCCAGTCCCCACTGCAATAAAATGATGCCCCCAGCCCCATTGCAATAAAATGATGCCCCCAGTCCCTTGAAAAAAAATGATGCTCCCTGCTATAAAATGATCCCCTTTGCAATAAAATGATGCAATCAACAAAGGTTTCATGCCCCCAGCAATAAAATTAAACCCCCAGCCCCCCTGCAATAAAATGATGCCCAGTCCCCCTGCAAAAAATGATGCCCCCAGCAATAAAATGATGCCCCCTGCAATAAAAATATCCCCCAGCCCCCTGCAAAAAACGATGCTCCCTGCTATAAAATGATGCACCCTGCAATAAAATGATGCCCCCAACAAAAATATGATGTCCTCAGCCCCCAGCAATAAAATTAATCCCCCCTGCAATAAAATGATGTCCCAGCCACCTGCAATAAAATGAAGCCCCCCCTGCAATAAAACGAAGCACAGTCCCCCTGCAAAAAAAAAAATGCCCCAGTCCCCTGCACAAAAATGATGCCCCTGCAATAAAATGATGCCCCCAGCCCCCCTGCAATAAATGATTCCCCCAGCCCCACTGCAATGATACCCCCAGCAAATAAATGATGCCCAGTCCCCCTGCAATAAAATGATGCCCAGTCCCCCTGCAATAAAATGATGTCCCATCCCCACTGTAATAAAATTATGCCCCCAGCCCCACTGCAATAAAATGATGCCCCTAGCAATAAAATGAAGCCCCTGCAATAAAATGATGCCCCTGCAATAAAATGATGCTCCCAGCCCCCCTGCAATAATTGATTCCCCCAGCCCCACTGCAAATATGCCCCCAGTAATAAAATGAAGCCCAGTCCCCCTGCAATAAAATGATGTCCCATCCCCACTGCAATAAAATGATGCCCCATCCCCACTGCAATAAATGATGCCCCATATCCACTGCATTAAATGATGCCCCCAGCAATAAAATGAAGCCCCTTTGCAATAAAATAATGCCCAGTCCCCCTGCAATAAAATGATGCCTCCAGCTCCCCTGCAATAAAATGATGCTCCCAGCAACCCTGCAATAAATGATGCACCCAGCAATAAAATTAAGCCCCCAGTCCCCACTGCAATAAAATGATGCCCCCAGCCCCATTGCAATAAAATGAGATGCCCCCAGCCCCCTGAAAAAAAATGATGCTCCCTGCTATAAAATGATCTCCACTGCAATAAAATGATGCCCTCAACAAAAGTTTCATGCCCCCAGCAATAAATGATTCCCCCAGCCCCACTGCAATGATGCCCCCAGCAATAAAATTAAACCCCCAGCCCCCCTGCAATAAAATGATGCCCAGTCCCCCTGCAAAAAAATGATGCCCCCAGCAATAAAATGATGCCCCCTGTAATAAAAATATCCCCCCAGCCCCCTGCAAAAAAACGATGCTCCCTGCTATAAAATGATGCACCCTGCAATAAAATGATGCCCCCAGCAAAAATATGATGTCCTCAGCACCCAGCAATCAAATGAATCCCTCTGCAATAAAATTATGACCCCAACAAAAATATGATGTCCTCAGCCCCCCAGCAATAAAATGAATCCCCCCTGCAATAAAATGATGCCCAGTCCCCCTGCAATAAAATTATGCCATTTCCCCACTGCAATAAATGATGCCCCTAGCAATAAAATAATACCCAGTCCATCTGCAATAAAATGATGCCCCCAGCCCCCCTGCAAAAAAAATGATGCCCCAGCAATAAAATGATGCCCCAGCTCCCCTGCAATAAAATGATGCCCCCAGCACCCCTGCAATAAATGATGCACCCAGCAATAAAATGAAGCCCCCAGTCCCCACTGCAATAAAATGATGCCCCCAGCTCCCCTGCAATAAAATGATGCCCCCAGCACCCCTGCAATAAATGATGCACCAGCAATAAAATGAAGCCCCCAGTCCCCACTGCAATAAAATGATGCCCCCAGCCCCATTGCAATAAAATGATGCCCCCAGTCCCTTGAAAAAAAATGATGCTCCCTGCTATAAAATGATCCCCTTTGCAATAAAATGATGCAATCAACAAAGGTTTCATGCCCCCAGCAATAAAATTAAACCCCCAGCCCCCCTGCAATAAAATGATGCCCAGTCCCCCTGCAAAAAATGATGCCCCCAGCAATAAAATGATGCCCCCTGCAATAAAAATATCCCCCCAGCCCCCTGCAAAAAACGATGCTCCCTGCTATAAAATGATGCACCCTGCAATAAAATGATGCCCCCAACAAAAATATGATGTCCTCAGCCCCCAGCAATAAAATTAATCCCCCCTGCAATAAAATGATGTCCCAGCCACCTGCAATAAAATGAAGCCCCCCCTGCAATAAAACGAAGCACAGTCCCCCTGCAAAAAAAAAATGCCCCAGTCCCCTGCACAAAAATGATGCCCCTGCAATAAAATGATGCCCCCAGCCCCCCTGCAATAAATGATTCCCCCAGCCCCACTGCAATGATACCCCCAGCAAATAAATGATGCCCAGTCCCCCTGCAATAAAATGATGCCCAGGCCCCCTGCAATAAAATGATGTCCCATCCCCACTGTAATAAAATTATGCCCCCAGCCCCACTGCAATAAAATGATGCCCCAAGCAATAAAATGAAGCCCCTGCAATAAAATGATGCCCCTGCAATAAAATGATGCTCCCAGCCCCCCTGCAATAATTGATTCCCCCAGCCCCACTGCCATTATGCCCCCAGTAATAAAATGAAGCCCAGTCCCCCTGCAATAAAATGATGTCCCATCCCCACTGCAATAAAATGATGCCCCATCCCCACTGCAATAAATGATGCCCCATATCTACTGCATTAAATGATGCCCCCAGCAATAAAATGAAGCCCCTTTGCAATAAAATAATGCCCAGTCCCCCTGCAATAAAATGATGTCTCCAGCTCCCCTGCAATAAAATGATGCTCCCAGCAACCCTGCAATAAATGATGCACCCAGCAATAAAATTAAGCCCCCAGTCCCCACTGCAATAAAATGATGCCCCCAGCCCCATTGCAATAAAATGATGCCCCCAGCCCCCTGAAAAAAAATGATGCTCCCTGCTATAAAATGATCTCCACTGCAATAAAATGATGCCCTCAACAAAAGTTTCATGCCCCCAGCAATAAATGATTCCCCCAGCCCCACTGCAATGATGCCCCCAGCAATAAAATTAAACCCCCAGCCCCCCTGCAATAAAATGATGCCCAGTCCCCCTGCAAAAAAATGATGCCCCCAGCAATAAAATGATGCCCCCTGTAATAAAAATATCCCCCCAGCCCCCTGCAAAAAAACTCCCTGCTATAAAATGATGCACCCTGCTATAAAATGATGCACCCTGCAATAAAATGATGCCCCCAGCAAAAATATGATGTCCTCAGCACCCAGCAATCAAATGAATCCCTCTGCAATAAAATTATGACCCCAACAAAAATATGATGTCCTCAGCCCCCCAGCAATAAAATGAATCCCCCCTGCAATAAAATGATGCCCCAGCCCCCTGCAATAAAATGAAGCCCCCCTGCAATAAAACGAAGCACAGTCCCCCTGCAATAAAATGATGCCCCAGCCCCCTGCACAAAAATGATACCCCTGCAATAAAATGATGCCCCCAGCCCCCCTGCAATAAATGATTCCCCCAGCCCCACTGCAATGATACCACCAGCAATTAAATGATGCCCAGTCCCCCTGCAATAAAATGATGCCCTGTCCCCACTGCAATAAATGATGCCTCCAGCAATAAAATGAAGCCCCCTGCAATAAAATAATGCCCAGTCCCCTGCAATAAAATGATGGCCCCCTGCAAAAAAATGATGCCCCAGCAATAAAATGATGCCCCAGCTCCCCTGCAATAAAATGATGCCCCCAACAAAAATATGATGCCCCCAGCACCCCTGCAATAAATGATGCACCCAGCAATAAAATTAAGCCCCCAGCAATAAAATGATGCCCCTGCAATAAAATGATGCCCCCAGCCCACCTGCAATAATTGATTCCCCAGCCCCACTGCAATGATGCCCCCAGTAATAAAATGATGCCCAGTCCCCCTGCAATAAAATGATGTCCCATCCCCACTGTAATAAAATTATGCCCCTAGCCCCACTGCAATAAAATAATGCCCCTAGCAATAAAATGAAGCCCCTGCAATAAAATGATGCCCCTGCAATAAAATGATGCTCCCAGCCCCCCTGCAATAATTGATTCCCCCAGCCCCACTGCAATTATGCCCCCAGTAATAAAATGAAGCCCAGTCCCCCTGCAATAAAATGATGTCCCATCCCCACTGCAATAAAATGATGCCCCATCCCCACTGCAATAAATGATGCCCCATATCCACTGCATTAAATGATGCCCCAGCAATAAAATGAAGCCCCCTTGCAATAAAATAATGCCCAGTCCCCCTGCAATAAAATGATGCCCTCAGCCCCCCTGCAAAAAAAATGATGCCCCAGCAATAAAGTATGCCCCCAGCCCCTGCAATAAAATGATGCCCCCATTCCAACTGCAATAAATGATGCCCCCTGCAATAAAATGATGCCCAGCCCCCCTGCAATAAATGATGCCCCCAGCCCCGCTGCAATAAATGATTCCCCCGGCCCCACTGCAATGATGCCCCCAGCAATAAAATGATGCCCAGTCCCCCTGCAATAAAATGATGCCCTATCCCCACTGCAATAAATGATGCCCCTAGCAATAAAATAATGCCCAGTCCATCTGCAATAAAATGATGCCCCCAGCACCCCTGTAATAAATGATGCACCCAGCAATAAAATGAAGCCCCCAGTCCCCAATGCAATAAAATGATGCCCCCAGCCCCATTGCAATAAAATGATGCCCCCATTCCCACTGCAATAAAATGATGCCCCCAGCAATACAATTAAGCCCCCTTCAATAAAATGATGCCCCATCCCCACTGCAATAAAATGATGCCCCCAGCAAATGCTTGACAACACATTTTGACAGTTGAATTTGTTGGTAAAATAAAAACACTCACATTTTGCTTAATCTATGTTATGCCACACACTGAGTAAAGTGGAATCAATATATATATATATATTTTTTGCATGGCAAAGGGAGAAATGCATGGCACACTTAAGTCAGTCCCTGACTACTCTCTGCTCATCGTCTCTGCTGCTCTGTGTGTGACGGTCACGCAGAGCAGACGAGTAGAGTAGTCAGGGGCTGGTCAGGAGGTCAGATGTAGTCAGTGAACTAGTACTTCAACACCCTAACTATCCTCCACCGTCCTGGTCACACTGACACACTCCCAGCCACTGTTGACACAGTGAGTCACTCACCACTCTCGTCGTCGACTGACTCCTGCGCCGCTGCCTGCGACTCCCCCACTGCTGACTGTGACTGTCTGCTGCCTCCCGCTCCCTCAACCATGACAGCCTCCGGTGCCGTGCTCCGCCCCTCCTCCCCTCTCACTCCTGGGCTAAAATTTGTGCCGCCACCAAAAATTAAAAAATGGCGTGGCCCTGCCTATTTAGGTATCTCTTCAACAAAGAATAACATAAGAATTAAATAAATTTGATAATAGAAGTCAATTGGAAACTTTTTTAAAAATTGTATTATCTATCTAAATAAAAAAAAATGGTTTTAATGTCCTTTTAAATTGTTGTTATCATACATTTTTGCTATTAAATTTTTATAATTTATTTTAAAATATATATATGATCAATTAAAAGGTACTTGACCCATTTACTGCAAGACAATACCATGCAAACATTGATTAAGGGATCTCAAACAATGCGAAAAAATAGCAAGGACAGTGATAATAAAAGTCAGTTATCCAGTGCTGTAGAATCCATAGCTATTTTTTTAATTATCATTTCATGAAACTGCACAGTCACTTGGTTAATCTCACATTGGGATAAAAACAAACACTGTACACACATGGCATTCCCTTTATTTCTTTATGCTTAAATCATGTATATAAACTTATTTGTACTCCCAATTTAAATTTGTTAAAACTAAAAATTCAACATCTACATTTTTAAATCAACAACATGTATTTGCTGAATAAACATGTATTTGCTGAATAAACATGTATTTGCTGAATAAACATGTATTTGCTGAAAAAACATGTATTTGCTGAATAAACTAAACTAAAAAGTAGCCTAAAATGTCCCTGAGGTTTATAACTTCATTTTTAGGAGTTAGATTTTATATGTAAAGAAGCCCTATGGTATATATAGGGCTAGATATTTAGGGCTAGTTAACTTTGATAGATGGAGGCTTTTTGTGCGTGTCTGGTAGCGCACGTATTACAAGTTGAAAGTAAAAAGTTTTTGCACAAGTGCTAACCCAACATGCTCAAAAAGCAAAGTTCAAAGTTTAATATAGTTCAATAAGTTCTCTATACATATACATGTATCTGTATATATATGTACAGATATATAGGAATATATATATATAAATACTTAGAACATATTTCCTTATGTGAAGTACATGGGAAAGTGAATTATTTACATTAAATACTCAGTTAAACACTTTATTAAATATGAATATTGCATAAATATGGCTTTACATGTTTCAGCTAATTGACTGCAAAGGGCTACAATGCACATATTTATTTATGTGTTTATATGTGTATATATGTCTGTAAATACATATATACACATAAATACATATATACACATATAAATACATATGTACACACACATATATAGTATATATATATATATATATATTTAGACATGTATATGTATGTATCTCTATGTTAAAGCCTTTTGCAGCCTTTATTTAACACGTGAGACCTCATATCTATTTATTTGTTTACTTTAAATAATTTTAAAATGCTTAATATTTACCTTAACACGCTATAGGGAGCACACTAACACAATCCTTTAGTGCAGCTCCTGGGAGCTGAACGGCTCAGTCTCCTGTTAGTATGGCCAGGGCTCTAGCAAGCAAAGGATCGGGTTAGCGCGCTCTCCATAGCACGTTAGGTTAAGTATGTAGCTACAGGTGAACTTTTCACCTGTTTCGTTGAAACATTTACATTTGTTTTAATTAAAAGAAAGTAAATGTTTGCCGAAAATTTGAGTTGAGTTTTAAACTAAATGGACACCGAATAGTGCAGAAAACAAATATTCAGGGAAACGAATTTCCTCGAATATTCAGCACGAAAATTTATTTTGAAACTAAGTGTTCTTCTCTGTACATCTCTAATTGTCGGTCTAATACAGAAGAGCAAGTTACTTCATACAATCTACAGTTATAAGCAAATATAAAAATTGGGCTTGTAATTACATTTTTGATTGAACTGATTCCATTTGTGTTTTTGTATGTAAAATATTAGTTACTTTTCTTAAGCCTATGTACTACTGTTCTTTTTTGGCAATGACTATTTTGCATTTAATTAAAAAAAATACACTTATCTTTTTCAGATTCTACTTACTGTTTCCCATGTCCTGAGGAGGCTTGGCCCAGTAGGAACAAAACCATATGTGTACCAAAAGCATTAGAATTTTTGTCCTTTGGGGATGCCCTTGGCCTCACTTTGACGTTAGTTGTCCTTTTTTGCTGCATTACTACCATGAGCATCTTGTGTGTTTTCATCACATACAGAGATACAGCAATTGTCATAGCCAACAATCGTGATCTCACCTACCTTCTTCTTGTCTGTCTGTTCTGTGGTTTCCTCTGCTCTCTACTGTTTATTGGAGAACCTGGTCAACTTACATGCCTACTGCGTCAGGTGGCCTTTGGAATTATTTTTGCATTTAGTGTATCCTGTGTCTTAGCCAAAACACTTATGGTTGTCATTGCCTTCCGGGCTACCAAACCTGGTAGTAATATGCGTAAATGGATGGGAACCAGAGTCCCTGCATCAACTGTCTTCATCTGCACAATTCTACAAGTCTTTATTTGTATCTGCTGGTTGTACATATGTCCTCCTTTTCCTGAGAAGAACATGAAAATCAAGACTGGAGTTATTATTTTTCAGTGTAATGACTGTTTCGAGGCTCTTCTGTGGTGTATGTTAGGATATATGGCATTTCTTGCCTGTGTTTGTTTTGTTGTGGCATTTCTTGCCAGGAACTTACCAGATAGCTTTAATGAAGCCAAATGGATTACCTTCTCTATGCTGATTTTCCTGAGTGTTTGGGTCTCATTTGTTCCAGCTTATCTTAGTACACAAGGTAGATATATGGTATCAGTTGAGGTTTTTGCCATAATTTCATCGAGTGCTGGGATACTGGTTTGCATATTTATCCCCAAATGTTATATCATATTACTAAGACCTGACATGAACACT